>NC_051189.1:101287945-101487945 GCF_015220075.1 Falco rusticolus | reverse complement strand
TTCAAATTATTTCATATGGACAAGTGGCACACAGGGTTTGGTCCTGTTTGCATTAAATCAATGGCAGAATTCCATTTTGCCTCACTGTAAACCAACCTGGGTCCAGAAATATCCTTCCTTTCAGTTTTTCAGAATTATTCTTCACTTTCAGAAATAATTATCGGCCTTTTACTCTCTTCTTTGCCTTTGATGTGTAGAGTTAAGTATGTTTTAGAGCTCAGCTCAGATTTCTTCCTGTGTAAATGAGATCACTAGAGTTGGTCCAAATTTATGGAAACGCTGCTCAGGGAAGATGTTAGCACCATGTATGAACTTTCTCTGTAAATACTTAGGGCTTTCCTAAATAGCTCTGAATTCCAGTTTTCCTCTGCCACACTTTTCTGCTAAGTTTGCCAAGCAGGGAATAAGTAGGGGAGAAAAGAACAGAAAATCCAGGTGACAACACGTATGATGAGACAGGTAGAGCCCTTCTTGTTGACCAGACAGATGTGCTAGAAAAAGAAATGAGCCATAGCAAAAGGAATGCTCATTTAAATAAATGTAGTCATAGATGTCATCAAAGCTACACTGTTCATTCTGCATTTCTTGTCTGCCATACAACGTACATTTTCAGTGCATTAAGTACAGCTATAAACAATCTTGCGTGTTATTTACAAGTTGTCTCAAAACCTATGTGACATAGAAGTTGATTTTAAAAATGTGAAATGATCTACTAATGTCCCATGAATCCTCTACTATTTCAAGGCTTTGTCTACATTAACAAGGCAACAGGAGATCTGCAGAGCAACACAGTCGATGCTGAGGACTTTATGTCCACAGCATGTGTGTTTGCAGGAATTTCTTCAGAGTAGCTCTGACCTGCTCCCATAAAAGCCCATTAGCAGCTCACAGATTTGTGTCATCTGAAAGGAGTCCAGTTTGCACAGTCCCTTACACAACCCAAAAGTTGATCGGTGGGGACCACTGGGAAAGCCACTTTAAAAGCACACTCCCGATGAGAACTGAATGTAACAGACCTACCCTGACATGATCCGATAGATAATTGCTTCTCTTGGTCAAATGTGTTATATATCAAAGTTTTGATACTTGAGTCCAGGAGCAGTTTCTATGATTATAATTCTTTACACAATAAATGTTAGTGCTCTTTACTTCTTCTCCTTCAGTACGTGCCATTGCTGTTTCCAGTGTCTCTTTTTTTTTTTCATTGATTTTCCTTTCCTCAGCTTCCAATTATCCACAGACCTTTACATCAACCGTGGGAACGCAGGTTCTTCAAGACCTGCTGGCACAAAGTGCAGCTCCCAGAACAGAAGGGTAAATTAATTTTTGCACAATCATGACGAGGTAAAACATTCGATTAAAGTCACAATACTGATGCAAAAGGGAGCTCAATATGCTTTTCATACTGAGTTTGTCAAAAGCGCTAATTTTGCCTACTACAACGGTAGCAGCACAATCAGGTAAACAAACCAGGTTTCTAGACTCATGGAATAACAGTATTTAAAATACATTTTTTTAAAAAAACCCACAAAGTCATGAGGACAGAAAAAAATAAGCATTCATTATCCTCCTTTACATCAGTCATATACACTGAACCTTTTACAAGTTTTATTTCCTAGCACGATGGCTATCAGACCCTGCCAGCCTAGCTGCACATGCAGAACTGAAACTGCATGATACCTGATGTGACAAACAGAGCATTGCCCTGTCAGTCACTTCTGAATCCTGTCAGCAGGCCTGCCACAGTAACCTCTGACCGTGACGAAAATAGGCCACCTGAAATAGAGTATGTACTTAGTTCAAACTGCCGTGGGATTAAGAGGAATTTTCAATTTCAAGCAGAATTCCTACCAAAGGTCAAACTCTCCTGTCCCCACTTGTCACACAGTTTTCCAAAAGCACTGGAGACACACAAGTCGCGCTTCAGAAGAGCAAAGATCCCATTGTACGTACAGCAAAAGAACAATCCAAAGTCATGCTGACTGCTGCAAACCCAAGCATGTGTATTTTACAGATAGAAGGAAGCATCTTCTGAGCTCTGTTACATAAGTGCAACTAGAATCTGTCAAACAAACTGGTTTTGGTAACACAGCTGATGTCTGTTTTTCAGACACTGACAGATACCATGGACTGAAGGGAAATTAAGTAGATGCCTAGAAGATTTTGAACATCATATCTCTGAAAGATCCCTGTGGGAGTTTGGCATTTGGCTTGAAATGCATTCAGAAAAATTATTTCAACATTCATTTTTCTGTCCGGAAACCTGAAATCCTGGATGAGTGCACTAAAGCTGATTTTAAAAGCCTTTTCACAGGGAGCACGTTCCCATTCCTGTGGTTTCCCTGTGTACATATATAACCCCCAAATATTTCCTGGTTCATACTCTGCAAAGCTTAAAATGTACATGGGTCATCTTGAGACAAGTCTTAGCCAGGGACGAGTCAAATCAGTGAGAACGAGAGTAGCTACTACAAGCACTTTACTTGTTCACCGGACATCAGGCAGATGTGGGGATAAAACTGTCAAGTGCGAAAACACAAAGAGAAATATTGCTATTTTCTATTATTCACATTCTTCCCATGAGCTGTTTGCTCAGTTGCCATGGCATAGGCGGTGAGATTTTATAATTTTTCCCCTGCCTGCCATGTGCTCATGCAACAATGTGAATTTAATCAGTCCAGACAGTTGGTTGTGTTTTGTCCATGTGAGTGGAATAAAACTTTTCTCACCAGCTAAACCCACAAAGTATCTAAAAGCCATAAATAATCAGTAACTCCTATGACTTGCACCTGCTTGCTTTATTTGACCAAGGATACAGAAAGGCTCATATAATGAACAGTGTTCCCAAGCATTAATCACCTCTGATTGCTTATAAAAATCAAAGTAGATGTTATGTTTAAAATATCAGATGCATTATTTTGTTTCTTTCCTGTACCTAGATTTTAGCTGGGTCAATATTGCAGCCTTACCTCCCTCAGTAAAATTACCCTTGTTTCAAAAATACTTGACGGGGAAAAGGACATGTTCTGTGCAGCAAATAAATTTCTAGTTACCTATTAATCATAACAGATGTATTATTCTAGTACATTCTAACCAGCAAAAGGAGGTGGGAAAGATTAAAAAAAAAAAAAGCTAGGGAGAAACTAGAAAGTGCTGTAAGAGAGATCTCTGCCAAGCTTATGCGGAACCAAGTATGTGCCAGCTTGTACAAAACAATACAACTTTATTTTGTATAGCGTCTTTCATCCGAAGTGTATCCCAAAACCACTTTACAGGAGTTAAACAATACAGTTACAGAGATAAATAATAGCATAGGGAGAGCAAAATTAATAGATACATGCAAGTCAGAAAAGATATATTTTCAGCTGAGATTTGGAATGCAAGCTTTATAGGAACATTGGAGTGGTTTAGTTTAGCATTTTTCTAAACGGAGCTTAGCAATGTCTATAGAGATACAGATCAGAGAGAAAGTGGTAAATGCCAGGAAATTCAAAGGTATGGCTTCATTAAGTCCTGCAGGTTCAAAATTAAATTAAACCAAAATCAAAAGCCAACAGAGTTGTTTAAAAATTAAGGCAGCCTCTCAATCTTTACGCTTCTGGCTTTATGCCATTCATTCAGCTCCATAATATTTGTAGTTGATTTTTTCCAATGGAAAAAAGGGTAGAAAATAAAGTAATGGGGCCAAGCACTGAGTACTCTGTGATGTAAATATGGTGTAGTTTCACAGATAGTAAAAAGTGTACATCAGAGAGCAAAATTTGACCCAAAGTATCTTTCGTGGAACCTGGCAAGCGAATGATGTTGTCTGTTTGGTAACTAGGGCTCTAATCCTCTGGGGGAGCCCTGGCGGGTACAGAAGTTGCCTATTCAGTTCTCCTGAATTAATCAGAGCCTTGGTTGCCCACCAGTTCTGATGTTATATGCTTAGTAACAGCAGGAGGAGGATAGCGTGGGGAATGAGGAGTGCCCCGGCCTCAGGGAGGGTCTGTGTGGACACAGCAGTACATGGGTGCTGTTCTCTTGGTGGGACTGGTGCTTGTATGGCGATTCCCTTTGTGGCTAACTGGAAAGCCTTTAAAGGAACGGGCAAAATTCAAACCCAAGATTTTAAAAAAATAAATCAGTTATCTCTTGAATAGACCGAACCCACATCAATCTGCAACAGAGCTCGAAACAGAATCTCAGCTGCTGGCTTGGAGACCTAAGAGAAATTTTTCTGCCTAAACTGAAATAAGCTTTCTATGACTTATCTGAAAACATGGATGTTTGTAAAGGGACCTGATTCCACAAATCCTGGGAAGAACTCTCAATGCAATCAGTGTTTTAAATAATATGGCTCAATTCAACAAAGGCGTAAGCGATGAATGCGAGTGAGCTGGAGAGGCAAGTTCACGCCCCAAAGTGCAGCAGCTTCCACCGCAGTCACATGCAGTGAGCGTGCAGAGCTCGTTTGTAGCACGTGTATGAAAAACTGACCAGCAGCTGTAAAGGGAAAGACATAGCAAGTTCAGAGGGTATTACCAGAGGTAAAACCCCCACAAAACAGCTTGCTGTGTTTCTTGATTGCTGGCTAACTGAACACCAATTTCAACAGGCATTGCCAGATTTGCTCTTGTCACAGTAGCTGGAGGTCTTTGTTTGCGTGTTACTACCCCCACCTGTTTCGTAGCCTCTGGAGAACAGGTCATTTGGCACTATTATTTTTGCCATTAGTAAAAATCTGACAAAAAGAGGGTACTTATTTCTGGATGCAATATACCAGAGTACTTTACCTGATCCTGTAGCTGAGGCTGAATAGTTATTCTTATTCCAACCCCCCCACTTTCTGTGAGAGCCCTTTCCTCAATCCATATGCTTCTTGTAGATGCTCAGTGAATGATGACTTTGTGTATAAATCATTGTGCTGCTTCACATGGAAAACTCTATTTGCTGAGCTCATGACATTTTCTGCGTGTAGCAGTGGGAGCCAGCTGCCGTTGAGAACTGTATACAAAGGGCACATAAATTGCTGGGTGTCATGGAAAAATTTATGCACAGGCTACATGGTTTTCCATGCGAGTTTCTAAGTGTTTTGTATGGATGCAGGAAACAAGCAAGTGTCTGTACAAGTCTCCACCTCAGTCATTGCTCATCTTGAAACAGCAATCGGAATGAAGACCTGGGCTTTGTACAACTCCCCAGTTTTACAGGATGGGTTTATAACAGGCTTGGGAAAAGATATATCTTTCTGTCTCTTGAGTTTTCCATCTTCAATGTAATTTAAAAATGTATACTCAGAAAATTAACATAATCTCAAATTAAAATAATCTTCTTAAAAAAAAAAAAAAGAAAGAAGTATCACACTGTAGGGAACAAGACATTTCCACCACGATGTATAAACCAAGGCAGGGCACAAAATACAGCTGAAGCTCTATAACCCCAGTAACTGCCTCCTCTGAGAACAGCTTCTGCAGATTTTCCTAACATGACCAGACTTCTCTTGCTTCTTTCATTGCAAACTTGCCATTTGTGCAGCCTTTATTTTTGTCCCCTTGCTACTCATTGTAATAAATGGTCTTACTCTCTTTAGGCTTCACTCCTGCTTGTAAATTCTCATGTAACTCCTTTTTCTTCAGAGGATACACCAGAGTTCAGAATCAGCCTGGAAAAAATAGCATTTTGATTAAATGCAAGTAAAACTGGCGCCTTATTGATGCTAGGTTCTTATGTACTAGTGTTTTGCTGTATGGATCTCAACATGCAGCCACCACTATGGGAAACCAGGATGCCCACAATGCAGTAACTGCGACAGCTCCGCACCTGACTTGGTCCCTCTGCCTAGAAAAGGCCTCGTGCTGTGTGCTTGGGCTAGATGAAGAGTTCATTTTATGAGCAAGAGCTTTGCCCTAGTAAGTAATGTCGCTGTTATCTAAGTGGAGGATTTAAAAAACCAAGAAGTCGTATGATTATAACTAGTACAGTAATGGAAACACAAAATAACAACTTAATTGGGGAGGTTTTATTATGATCCAGGATGGCTAAGTTACATATAACATTCTCCAAGCATGGATTATGAATCTTAATTCTATTATCATACAAGAACCTTTTGCTTGAAGTAACCTTAGCATTTAGTTAGAAAAGCTAATAAAGTTACTCCTTTCCCCCCGTCCCTCTCTGTGCATGCATTCATGCATCTGTGTATATATTTACATAAAGAGTATCATATACAAGTTAGCCTCACAGTATTTGTCAATACAGGATGTGAGTAAAGATAATTCTGTCACTTCAAAGTCTTCTTGAAATGATCAAGTCAAGATGAGAAAAAACACCATCAGCTTTAACCTTCATCATGATTTGGTCTTGCTTTTGAAAGTACCTAATATTTTCTGGCCACCCCCCTCTATGTTATTTAAATGCTGGTAATCTTGTTCATGGCAATTTCAATAAGCCACAGCAGACATATAATGCTTCCTCTTTTAATAGGTGCAAAGTGAGTTATTGTCACAAAGCATATATATGAAAAAAGGATGTGAAAAGAGAATCCTGCCTAATCTCTGTAATAAGGGCTTGTGAGGGTGCTAACATGGTCACCTGAATTATGCATGTCTATTGTGTTCAAATATCATAAATCGATGCATGAATACCCTCCAAATCATTTTCAGTTCATGAACATTTATATACAGAGCTCTTGAGCACTGCAAAGACAATTAGTCATATTTGTATGCCGGAATTAATTGAGAGTGAGATGCGGGAGGCAGAAAGAGAGAACAAAGAATGCTTTTTGTCAGTTCTTCCAACTGACAGGGATAATTAGATATATGAAATTGAAATTCCTCAGCAGGGGGTTTCTGTTGACAATGAATTTTCTTTTGATTCCATTCTGTTATTCTTTTATGCTGTCATCTGTGGCAATTTGTTATTCAGCTTGAAGCTTAAAAAAGCAAAGCATTCCGCTTTTATGAGTAGATGATGTCAGTTTGTACACTGCTGGGAAATAGATATTAAATGTAATCTTTAAACTAAAAAAAAAAAAGAAAGAGGAAAATAAAATCAGTTAAAGAGACAGTGCTCTGTTTACACAGCCCTCAGAGTAAAACTTTTGTGAGAGGCAGAACTCGCTTTGATGGTTTTTAAAGTTGCTCAGGCTGCAGTAATGTTTGGGTTGCAGTGCAAGACAGCTGTGCTGCGTGACGGAGCACGGACTCGCTGCTGGGAATGCCCACTTGATACTATTTTCAAAAGGCTGGACTTTCTGCTGGCAGGCATCCCTGTAGTATATTAACAGTGTACTTTAGTCTGGATACAGACTGTATTCTTTCACATTTCCAAATCCAGCTCCTGACCAGAAGGATGTCAAAAATATGAAATGTTCTTTCTCACCAGTACCTGCAAACCTCCTTAGTGCTTCTGGTCTGATTTGGCATCCGGAGCCTGATTTTTGCACAGTAATTCATCGGGCTTTTGAAAACTAGGGCAGATGCAGAATCAAGCCCTTGGCTAAAAATAAATAAATAAATAAATAAAAGGCATTGCTTTTTCCTGCTTCAGGCAGCATCTCATCCTGTCACCTTCTTCAGAAGGGCTCATTCCGTGCACCATCAGCATGAGCATCATGAAAGCTTTAAAAACACGTTAACTAAAGTAACTGTCTGCAAAATGTTGGTCTTTATGGTAAGAAATTTGCATGTTTACTTATTTTTTTCTCTGTGTGATTTTGACAGCATGCGCTGATGTAAAAAACATACCACACGGGCACTTGTTCTGCTATATAAACCTAAGCATACATATACTCCTAATAATGAGAAACATGTATAAAACCTTACTTAGTTTTTTTGGCAAGGCTTTTTACAAGCATTGCGTGGAATCTAGAGTATGAAAAACCCACACTGTTCCGCCTTCACCCTCCCCTTTTCACTGGAGCCGATCCATTGAGCTCTCCTGGCTTTCTCTTGCCTCTTTCCCTCCTCCGAAACCCCATGTTATTTGGCATTTGTTATTTTTCAGACTGCAATTTCTCCTTCAACAGGCATCTTGGTGACTGTGGCTTTATTATATTTTATTCTATTTTTTTCTTACTAAAGCAAAAAAACCCCACACGGTGTTATGATGTAGTATATATTCCAGTGAACCACTGTGAGCCTAACTATACCATACGGCATATCATTAAGCATAGCAATATTTAACCCATATGTATTATCGCCTCTGCACCCTTAGAGCATTCTTTGCAGATGCAGTTTTATCTTGCACTTTATGGAAGAAGGCCCCATTCAAGAAGCTACGCCAGCTTAGAACGTGGTTTGAGGGGCTTCTCACAGCAGTGAGAGGCATGAGTGTCCCCACCGTGTCCCAGTGTTAGGCTCTATTCAGTCTTTTGCTCTCTCTGTTGAGACTCATTAAGGATGCTGCTTGTGATGGTAGTTTCTGTAACCTGGCACATGTCCACTGGGAAATGCATTGATGCCATCAAGTCGCTCCATGAGGATAAATTTATTTGGTCACTACTGATCTTCGATGAATTTGAACTGGTGACTCAGACTTTAAAGACTCCATTCTTTTGCTGCCTTCCTATGACCCAAACAGAGGTGCAAACACTGTATTCGCAAGTTTTTCAGCCTGCCCTTCATCTCAGCCTCGGTGGTGTTGGGTATATCATCTACCTTCATACAGGTTTAGCAAAGATAAATAGAAGAGCCTACAATAGATTTGACAGGGAATTTTGTGTTCAGTTCTGTAAAGCCAGATGTAAGCAATTGCCTACCATGTATATAGGACACCATGTACCTCAGCCTTGCTCTTCAGGTGCGCTCTGTAAGGACATATGTAACACACAATCCACTGCAGATGCTTTGTCCCCCTTGCGTGCCGCTGAGGCATGCCCCGTGCTAGTCCAGGATCTTCTGGGATCCAGCAGGACTCCATGAAGGTGGGTTGCCAGGGCCAGGAAGCATACTTACGGAGCCTCTCAGGGGAACTAGGGGAAAAAATTATCTGTCTTTCTAGGTGTGAGGCATAATATGCTCAAACAGGTTCTCATAAATTCTGTGTCTTGGTATTTATTCTTAAAAGAGGGAAAAAATGTGCAAAAAATTTTTTTTTTTGAAAAAACAAAGGGGAAAAAAAGGAAAAAAATCAGCAAGTGAATGGCCTTTTTCAAGGCTGCAACTCTGCACAGAGGCACCTAATTGCTGCTTTCAACATCTATATCCCTTACTGGTATAAGCTCAAAATTAAATGTTATTTATTCATTGAGTGAGAAACATAAGTATAGCACAAACTCAGGCCTCAGATGTACCTTTTAGCACTGGCAGAAGACTTGCCTTCATAATGTGCATTTCTTAAAATCAAATGCATTGACTGGGCGTGACCAAGATCCAGATGTGTTGATATTTTGCTGGTGATTAATGACCATCAAAACATCAAACCTACACTGTACTCTGAGGAGAAAATCAGCAGGTAAATATAAAACCTGCTTATTTCATAACAATGATATTTTTCCTTTTTTTTCTTTTTTCTTTTTTTTTAAATCATATTATGCAACATCATGGAAATTTCAGAAGATTCTCAAGACATAAAGAAACTGCTACCACTGCCAAACTAGTATGTATGTTTTGTTCTGAGAAACCTCCACACGTCACCTGCTCTGAAAGGCTGGAGGTTTGTAAAGCACATCTTGTAGCTTTGGTCAAACTTGTTGATTTCAGAATTTTTCATGGTATGTAACACTGTATTTTGTTTTCTAAAAGTATTAGAACTTTGTAGGATAAAGATTTGGTAAGGATACTACAAAGGTTTGATTTCTTATAGCTTTTTATATGTTTTCCCTCATCCATGCTAACTGAAGGGAGTCAATGCAAAGGGATGGCCTAGTTTTTAGTTAGAAGCATGTTTTTGATGACAGATGGACAGCTGTTTCTTTTACCTATATATAATGTAGTTCACTACACAACTTGTTTGATAACAGTGCTGGGGATTGCTGATTTAAAAACCCCTTTCTCTTCATCAGAGAAGATTTGGTCGATCAGAGCTGCGCTCTTTCATCTGTGTTTTGCTTTGTAAAATGAACTACACGGGCAGAATAGATGTTCATATGATCTTTCTCAAGAGCAAATTAAATTACTATTGCATGGCTGCTCCACCACAAAAGAAGGGAAGTTATTATTTGAGGCCTTCCTTCTCACATCCAAATATCATTTTGTAAGTCAATTGGTAAAGTACGCAGCATTATATGATACTCTGGCTTATCACAAGGAAAGGGTCACACAAATTTCCCTTTTACATTTTCTAAAAGTGACATATCTATGACTGAAAATAAACCCCCAAAGCTTACCCTTGCAGTTATTTTATAGAAGAAAAAGAACCATATGACAAGTTAAATGAGTGTCTCCCCTTTTTGCTGTTACTGTGGATGAGGTGAGATACCCTGCTCCCAGCTGCAAATACTGAATTCCTTTCAGCTCTGGCAAGTGATTCCCTCTACATCTTTTGCCAGATAAATAAACCCATCTCTTTTAGACCGCCAGCTTCATTCCTGAACTGCTTTCCTCAGTCATGCTCATTCTCCTTCCAGCGCCTGTTCCTCTAACCGGGAAAATGAAAAGTACCTGGTTGGGCACTGGCAAGGGCACAAGAGCTGAGGCTCACCAAAATCAAATGATTTTGGGTGAAAAAAAAAAATAAAGTGGGGTGCAAAATCAAGGAGACTTGAACCTCTACAGCTTTGCAGCAAGCGTTGTGGTAGTTGCTTTGGTAAGGATTAAGGGATGCTGTCTCCTGACCCCCTGCTTGGCAGCCTGAACCTAGGCACTGCAGTAAGGATGCCTGCATCCGTACCAGCGCTCCTTATCTCGTGCTGCAGCTCTTCTCTGGAGTGAAGTATACTAACGACTTGAGCTTTTCTCAGTGTGTGCTGCGTGCAACTTGCCTGCAGTCTGAGGTGATGCTGAGCCCACAATGATTCACATCTTCCTTACAGAGCAGCTGAGGAGACTTTGGAGGGATGAATGAGCGCAGGCTCCTAGTGATGCTTTAGGGATAGCACCAAGTTGTGTGGCCTGTCTAGGGAGAATTACAGCGCTGCTGTACCTAGGTGATCTGTTTGTGAAAGAAAAGGTTTTATTTGTATCTATCATCTATATACATAATCTATATCTGTATCCATAGCCATATTCATATTCATCTATATCTAATCTATACAACTATATAATCTATATTTGTATCTATATAATCTATATTTATATCTATATATACTTTTATATATATACACACACTATATCAATCCCTTCAGCTTTCACTAACACTTGCAGCAACCCGTTCTGGGATTATTTCAGTTGTTCCACCCTGAAGTTTATGTTTCTGTTTCTAATTCCTAAAAGAAGTAACATTCATTTGAATCCTGTGTTTAGCTCCATTACTGCAACCATTTTCATAGTTTTAATTTTAGACCCTACATTGATAGACAAATATAATTTATCTATCAACCTACAAATACCTACAACCTCCCACCCCCCACAATGTAGCCCCCTTTCCCCCCCACATCGTGATTCTTTTAATTCAATTCTAACCACCCACACTTTCTCCGTAAGATCTACCAGTCCTGATCAGGGCAATTCCTGCCTCTTCAGCACGACCCATGAAACACACCAAGCTCGCTATTTTTTAATTGGGGGTAGGGGGTGGGGGAGTAGGGGTGGAAGGGTAAGGGGGACTTATTTTCCTGCGCCTCCACTTCATCCTGATGAGATTTGTGCCAGATGCTACGTTTCATAAAGTGAACACCCAGACACATCTTGTAACTTCATAATTATGTGCATATATTCTCCACATAATAAAACTAGAATAAAATCACTACTCACCCACAAGTAGTAAATCAAGCAAATGGTGAATTAAGTTTGTCTGATGAATGTTGCTCTTTATAAAATTAAGCTGTTTACAACGTGTGGTTCATCTTCTTTTACATGTTTAATGATTTTATTGCTTAGTATTTGTTCTATTATTCCATTATTGTTCTATTATTGTGCAAAGAAGAAAGGACTTATATTTCTGTGCTGCAGTTGTTAAAATAATTCTTCTTTCCACTCCTTTGAAACATAGGGCATTTGCTGTTTTCCCCCCAATTATGAGCACAAAATTAATGTAATGTCACTCTTATAGGTCTGTCATATTTTTTTTTCTCTAACAGAGATATAAATGGGTGAGTTCTGATGCACTGCTTCAGATGTCCAAAGAAAAAATTGTATTATGGAAATTATGGTGTTTCACACAAAACAGGAAGTTTTGTTTTCTTTTCAGTTTTAAACTTTTTCAATAGCATCAAAAGTATTTCCAGCTGAAGCCTTTGCAGACAAGTATTTTGCTATTTTTTCCCATGTCACACTTTTCTCCTTTGAAAACACCTGAATGACAACTCCGTCTTCCCGCTTACCAAAGCAATTCAGTCAGCCTCAGGAACACTTGCAAAATATTTGCCTCAAAATAAAAATATGAGAGATGTGAAAAATTCAGGAGGAGAATCAGAACTGAAACCTATTGCAGATGCTCCCACATTTCTTCTATGACCAAAAAGACAATTTCAGTTATACTTTTTCCACTTCTCCTTGGCCCAGATCCATGCCTGGGTGGTGCCTGTGCCCATACTGGGTAGAGTGTGTGCAGCTCCATACCCTTACTGGGGCTGTCTGGAACCAGCAGACTGAAAGGAGGGTTTTCTACCTTGCAGGGCAAGCAAAATTTCATGTGGAGAAGGAACTGGCACTGGGGTAAATTAGAGGAAAGAAAAGCAACTGATGCAGGCTACCGAAAAATGTGGTGTCTCCTGCTTGCAGAAGGAGGAGAGGAATCCTCTCCTGAGGGTTGAGGTGAACACACTGGTGGCTCTGGGAACCTCAGGGGGAGAAGTAAAGACCCAGCTGGACACTGCATGAGCGGTGATGTCTCAGTGCCAGCCCAGGCAAGGCAGGTGTGCTAGCAGGTACCCCCCCCCCCCCCCCCCCCCAAAGCGGCTGCCACACAGGTGAACATCGGACCCGTGGGATGGGATGACAGAACAGCAATCCACACAGGTGTCACATGCGCCTTTGGGATCTCCTCTTGGAGCTATATGGGCAGCCCCCCTCCCTCCCACTAGTCCTTTTGCCCTTGTCTCCTCTACCTGCCACATCTCCAGCGGGTTGATGGTGGCTTTGGAGATAGATGGAAGCAAGGCTGTGCCAGCTGGCACACATGTTTTTTGCAGTTCAGTTTTTGGTCTCTGTGAATGACTCACCCCTAAACCTCTTTTTTCACTGTAACCAGTGGAATTCTACATACAGCATTAAACGCAGTCCTCTGCAAAGGAGGGGTGGCACACCAGTTCGTAATCTTTTGGAGTTGTAGGTGGTCCGCTGCCATCCTCGTGGCTGTGTGTTTCACCCCACCAGAAAGGAGAGGCATGAAAGATTAAGGAGGAGAATCAGAACGGAAATCTGTTGCAGAAGTTCCCAAGTTTCTTCTGTGACCAAAGCCTATTCTGCTTCCTACAAGAGCATCGCTTTTATATATTAGCAAGCAATTATGCTGCTTTTAAAAAAGCCTGGAAAGATTTTGAGAAACAGAAAATATGCAAGTTATTGTAGCCTACGGCTGGCATTAACTTGCACAATGATAATTTATATTTTATGCGGGTTTTATTTTTATACACCTGCTTTTCTTTGCAATTCATAAAAAAAACCCATATTGATATCAAAGGAATTGCTCTGTCACAGAATTTATAATCCTCACTGAGAAGTTCACATCAATGTCTTATAATCTTTTAATCTTTTTTGGTATCAAAGGTAATTTCAGGGAGGAGAGAAATATGTAAGTTGAAAAGAAAAGAATATAGTCTTATTTTCTAATTATCGTAAAGATATTACTTATTTCTTTCTTAACTTTTTTCTAATCTGATCCATTACCTGTCAGTCATATACACTGTGCTTCTCTTCTTTTTTTTTCTTTTTTCTTTTTTTGGTCCCATTTTTGCTAAGGTTTGTAAAAAGAAAGTTTTAGGATGAGATAGCAGCAGGCTGGCAAGCCTGCCACAGCTGAATGACAGCCAAGAGACGGCAGCGCTTGGGGTGCTCCTTGCTCTGGCTCTTTGCTTGTGCTCTCTGAGGTGTTAGTTGCCCATGAGGAACTCGCCGCTGGGCAGCCTGCTGTGTCCCCCGGTGTCCCTGCTGGAGGCCAGTGCGTGCTGTGGTCTCTGGCCCTCTGGGCTGGGAGGCACGTTTGACTTCATCATGGTGTGACCCCACATTCAACTTGGAGCTCCCGTCTGAGGGAAGGCAGGGACAACAGAGCCCTTTGCAGCTTTCCTTGCCACCCCCCCAACCCCCTTCCCCCCCCGATGGCAGTCAGTGTTGTGTGTGAGAGGAGCGAAGGGGTACAGGGGACTTTAGCAAGCTGTGGGTCCCGTGAGTGAAAAAGCTCCAGGCACAGCGGGGGTACCTCCAGATTAATATCAGTAAGGCAGCAAAGCTTCTCACTCATTTTCTGCAATGCCTGAGCGCTGGTTTCACACATCCTTTGGCCACCCGGCTCCCTAAGGCCAGCGGCTGGTCCCCGGGCCCCTGCCACACTGGGGCCACCAGTGAGCGGTGGGGTCTGTACAGCAGGGCAAGGTCAGGGGGACAAGTGTGCCCCCAGCCGCAGCTCCAGGGTTATCTCGCCAGGCAGGTGATGGCAGATGTTAATTTTCAGATGGCCTCCCATCGCTACGCCGCCCGCGAGCCCCGCTCCCCAAGGCAGTAGCGAGATGCTTTCAATTCCCTCATGTGTGACCCAGCAGCCTGTATCATCTTACAGGGAGTGAATAGGAGAGTGAAGGGCAGGCTGTGTGGTCACTGTTTTCAATATCCCTCCCGCTAGCCATTACATCATCCAGCTACTCTCTAAGAGGATTTTCAGCAGGCTTGGCTTCGTTATTAAAATAGTAATTAATTTTTTCCTCTTCACAAAACCCAAGGACCTTCAAATGGAGGCCTCAGGAGCGAGGGCAGCTTCCTTTTGAAAGTGGCCTTTCTAGAAGCCATAATCGGCTCTCCAACTTTACAGTACACATGTTCCCCAGTAAATGTGATTAAAGAGCCACACAAAAAAACCCTTGCAGAAAATTAATTCAGTTTCCAGAATAAAAAGTTTGATAAAGTTGTGCAATGCTCCAATGACAACACATAATAGAAGTGCAGAGTTTTATCCTCTTGAAGGATAAATGAGCGGCCAGAAAGGTCTGGTAGTTCCCAGAGTAAAAACATCTGCTACAGCTAATTCACTTTAGCTTTTGATTGTAAAATTCATTAGCCATATCAGGCAGCTGTAGTTTCAAACATGTTGCTAGGAAGTACAGTTTTACAGGCTGGGATGTCGTTTGTTCTCCCCAGCAGTGGCGAGGTAGAATGAGTGCCCGGTGAAACACAACCTCCCGCAACCCAAAAATAAGGGCTTGAGTGGTGGGGGAAGGAGGGAGGGCAGGCAGCACAGGGCTGAATGCAGGGATGCCAAGCGCCGTCAGGGCCGTGGTGGCGGGTCCTCCCTGCTGCCACATCAGCGCCAGCTGAAGGCCCCAGCCTTGCTGCAGGCTTGGGAAGGAACCGGGTTAGAATGTAAGCAGCGTGCCCATGCGGAGCCTGGCAGTGTATTTCGCTGCTCTCTTCTACAGTAGCTTTTTACAGATTGTGTTGAGCAGGCAGTCTGAAGTACATCTTATGGAAAAGCATTTCCACATGTTGTTTAGATAAAGAGATGAACCTCAAGTAGATTTCAAAATGCACACAGACACACATATATATATGTATATGTATATATTTCCATGTGTGGTTTTGAATTTTAAAATACATATTTATTCCTTTTCCTATTCCTATTCCTATTCCTATTCCTATTCCTATTCCTATTCCTGTTCCTATTCCTGTTCCTGTTACAGTTCCTGTTCTTATTCATTTATATTACATATATTGTTTACATTTATCTAATGTAAGCAGGGAGAAAAGTTAAACCTGCATTTCCTAGGTGTTTTACTCTTCCCAATTAATCTTGATAGAAGGTTATCTTAATCCAGTCTCTGAATCTGAAAATAAATTTGCAATAGCAAGCATGTCACTCCAGGCTTCTGCCCAGCATCCTGGCAGCCTTGTTGGTGCATGCTGATCACTCCTCATGCCTCGTGTGGAACACCCCCTGTTACTTCAGTTCAGTTTAAAGAAAGCAGCTAATATGAAGCGGAAGTCAGAGACAGAGAAATTGTGCCTATGTGTCAGTCAAGCAATGATTACTCTATAGTGGATGAACTTTTCAATTCCTAGAGGGAGGGAAAAATTATTTTTTGAGATTATTATGCCCTATAAGACTAGTGATGGCCAACAAGTGTTGCTTTTTGCAGGTCAGAACGACTGCCTAACCACCTGTCAAACTACAGATGAGGTTAGTGCTGCAAAAATATTGTCCCTCAAGAAAGAGTGACAAACTGACACCTATGTACCTATTGCTCCCTTTTCATGGGTCACAATGAACTACGCAGGACTGGCACATTAGAGACACAAGGGTGCAGGGACAGTCAGCTTGGTGATGATAAACTTGCTGTGACTAAAGCTGATTTCAGCACAACTTTTGTATTGTTAACTGAGAATGATAGAAGTTTATACTTTTCCCCATTGCAACATTAATATAGGGGAACTGTTCTAAATAATCTGATAAATTCACTCAGTTTTCCTTCTCAGAGTCATGATATTTTCTCATTATTGGGAATGTTCAAAGCTTCGCTGATTAGAAGAGTCCAGCAAGGACCAATCTTCCCTGTGGCAAGACACTGGTACTGGTGCAAATATGCCATCCTTTGGAATTTTTCTACCCATTTCAACTTTCACCTAAACCATAACCGATGTGCATTGTGCAGACTGGTTACCATCCTTGCTCCTTTATTTAGGCGAAAACACCAGAAAGCTGCTTAACTCAACCTATGTGTACAGCCTTTCCTAGAGGTGGGAAGATGATGGGTCTGTCACCGATGCTTAGGGTCTTGATCAGCAGTCATATTGATCAGCCTTTCTGGCTGGGTCCAAACCTCCCTTTCTGGTACACTGTTACTTGAAAAATTATTTGGGAAAAAGCCTGTGTTCTGACCGTTTTGTTTCTTTTATTTATTTGCTTTTTCAGCTCTGAAGGCTCCCTTGAACTCTGGTTAACTTCAGACCCACACTCATAGCAAACCTAAACCTATGCTATGGATGATCCCTGCGGGATAACCTATGTCTGGAACAGGTAAGGTAGTTTTGACATTTAAGCAGAGATGTTCAGCTCCAGACAGAATCTACGGGCATGTGTTGCTATTAAAAGCATTGAAATGCTGGTGATTCTGCAAATTATCCACACAAATGAAGGATATGCTTTTAGAGGCATCACCCCCTATTTTCAGCTAGCTTATGCTACTGCATTTGTATTTTGTGGTGGTAGTTTTTGTCTGAGAATGGACACATATTTGCTTCCATTTCTTCCCTTTCCTATCTAGGGTGCTTACTGTGGCGGAGACATTTGGTGTCTAGGTCCTCACTGTGTGGCCCTCCCTTAGGTCCTTCTCAGGACTGAGCTGCTGAGTCCCCGGGTACTCCTGATGTTGTCCCTAGACGTGGAGAGATGAGCATTTGATGTCAGAGGCTGGGTTTCTCCTGCAGGCCTCTCCTTTTGTTTCACACATGCTTTCTGGGCACCGTTCACAATCCATTCCCTTAATCAAACCTGTCATTCAGCATCCCTCTAGGTCTGCACTCTATTCTGTGACTGAAGCTTTTATTCTCTTTTAATTCCTGTTACAGTCGCAGGTGCCATTCAGTGAGTGCTATGTCAAAATAAATAAATAACTTATGAAATAAATAAGTAATAAACCAAATATTTGGTCACAATTCCAAAACACACTGCCTTCTTACATGGACTATTCTCAGCTTTGCTGGCAGCCATTTCATTTTGCTTCTGACACTAAAAATGGCTACATGGTACCTGAGATGTCAGACGAAAATTAATTAAGGCTCCTTTGTCTCACACGTACAGACTTCTATGTCTCTCTCCTTCCCCAAAGCCTGTTGGATACTGCATGATATGGGATAAAGAAACTTTTGGGATAAGGAGATGAAGAAATATAAAAAACCTTCTTCTATGCTGAAGACTGAAGCTGGTTTTAATCCAGGCTTCTCCGGAACTGAAGAAGCACATAGCATCATCTACTGCAGAAGAGCAGAGGCGGCATTTTCCTGGGTGGTGGGACCCAGCACGCTAGATTTGTACCGCCATGTCCTACAGCTCATGTGCTGTGTGTGATGTTGTACGAACTCAGCTCCCCTCCTCAATGCAAGATAAGATGGGAAGAGGGTGGATTTGGACTGAGCAAGCTTCGTTGTCTATACTTCTCTACCCTTTTACACTGGTGCAAATCATCACTTTCTGCTTGTGTTCTGCACGGGCAGGGTGGATACACATTTCCATGTTTGAGCCATGAACAATCTAAGTTTAAATCTAAGTGCTAAACCATCCAGTTACATACTTGTGCAGCCTATGCTATGGAGCAAAGGCTCTGCCTGGGGACCCTGCCAACTTTCCTGCTGCATATCCTCGAACTGCAGCCTAGCGCCATGCTGGGAGGGCCCCCGGGAGGGCCCCCCCCACGAATCTTTGTTCCCTTGCAAAGGATATCCAAAGACACAAGGGAAAGGGGTGAGTGCCTTGGTGCGCTCCAAGACTCGCGATGGTCATGGGCCAGGACTACAGGAGTCCCCACAAATCATAGTTCCCTCACAGAGTGGATTCCCACTGCAAGCTACCATCAGTCAGCACAGTTCCTCTAAAATAAAAATGGTTATACTAATAAAAAAATTACCTCAACCTCCACGCCCCCCCCTCCCCTCCCCCAAGCATTTTTCCTGCCAGCTGTACTTGATTCCAAATATGAAGGTATTCTCTCTGTAGCACTGATTTTCAATTGTTTTTAGAATTATTGCAAGCTCTCAGCTAAGGATCTTAGCAATAAAAGCAAGGGAATATTTAGTTGCTTTTGTGGACATCATGACACAAAAGGCTGGGCATCCATCCTCTACTGTTTTTACAATGTGTAGGGGAAATGGCCAAATACTTGATGCCACAGATACACCCCTTAGAGTGGACAAGTTCAAAACTTTAATACTGCCTCTTTCTTCCTTTTATATTGCATTCGATCTCTGTAATTTTACAGGAAAACTTCAAAGATGTCTGGATGACAGATAACTGCTACCTCTAAATCTGTTTTATTCATATGATTTGGTAATGTGTGTTCAAATGAACTGACAACTTCATCATCTCTCTCATAAACTACAGGATGAATTAAAACTGAGCCAGGGAAGCACATTTCTAATCTACATTGACATTGCTTCACTGCTATCAGTGAAGCCATAGCAATTAATACCTACTGAGTATATGCCCTAAGGTTTGCAAAATGTCTTTTTTAGTTGTTAATTTTGAAGCAAATAATTAAACATGCAGGATTATTTTACTTATGGTCTTCTACTAAAATATTAGCTCTAAACAAGGACACTGTTTGCTTTCACATAAATATAGGCTTCTCAGAATTTTCTTCCTCCACTTCTTCCACCCTCTGGAGGAACTTTCAACCACACCTAGTCCTCAAAGGCAAAGATTTTCGCTTCTTTGAGCAATGCATGTATATAGGTAGATGGGTGTGACATACTGTTTTATTGTGGTTCTGTGCTTTCAAACCTGTCCTGCGCACCACCCAAGCCACTGGTGACGCTTTCCAACCAGGTGGCATGGGCATCCACAAAGGTTTTGTAGTCACACGGGAGTCACAGCATGAAAATGAACAGATGCTGTGAGGCACCTCTTATGACTTATTATTCATACTGCAGCAATTCCAAGAGACCATATTCCAGTGGGGCTGGAAGTAGTACAGCCAGTCACCAAATAACTTCCCTAGAGGGCAACAGAAGAGTAGGAAATGTCTGTGTAAAATGAAGCCTGCTCTATTCAGCACACCTTGAGTGTGATTATGTATTCGGGACCACATCTCTGCCTTTGAAAGTCTCAGTAAGACAGACACTAACTCTAGTCCTATTTTCTGTGAATCATTCTTTTAAAAAGTAAAATCGGAAAATGCTCTTGTGACCAGCCTAACAAAGCTGGTTTTCCCCCCATGTACTGCTGTAGCTTTGCTGGCCCGGGTGCAGGGCTGCACTTCACTTCTTCCTACGCAATGATATGGGCTTGGAATCCTGATCCTATGTTTCTGGAAACCCACTGGATACCCAAGTATGAAGAGGTTCTTCTAGGAATGGCACCAGAAGAAAAGCAAATAAATGAGTCTGATCCTTTCACAAAGCTGAGAATTTAAGACTGACAGAAACACTTTCTCTTAATTTGCCAACTGAGCAAGTTTGGAAAAGGTTCTTTTTGGCACAAAGTTTATCCACTTTAGAGAAAATAACAATAGTAAAAAAAAGCTTTAAATAACCTTCATGATGTTGACTGGAATTCATTTATTTTGCTCTGGTTTTCCCCTTTTCTCTTTTACCGGAAACAAATGCTTTGAACGGGACCAGGCTGTGTTCTCAAAACCAAGGGTCAGCATAATAGAAGTGGAGCAGTGAGATTGTGCTCATGACAGAAAGAGTTTATTGCCAAATTTCTTTAACCTGCTAGGTCCTTTGAAATAATGAAGATGCCTGCTCACTGCAATTACCTGCATGCTATCATTAAAGACAATTCTTTTTTTTCCTTTGATGATTTAAGAAAATATACATGATGATGAGTATGAAGAAGATACAGAAACAGAACAATAACCTGCACAGAGCAAAACCAGACTTGCAGTGCAGGAGGATTACGAAATATATATAACCTTTCTAATACCTACGATATTTTTGTCTCACGATACTCAGGCACTAGGAATGAAAAGCAAAATAAGTTTGTGATATTTATAACTCAAAAGCAGTGGGAATTCTAACAGGTATCTGCATTGATTTTTCTTATTTATTTGAAATTAGAAGCCCAACTTTGAATGAATTATCAGGATACAAATAAAATTTTCAATTTCAGATTTATGTAGGTTAAGAGTAAGAAGATTGAGCTGCGAAGATTTTACAAATAAATTGCAGAGAAACAAGAGAATTTAACAAGATTAATCAACAGCTTTAATTAGAAATAAGTCTTTTTGGGCTCTCAGGAGAGTGGAGGCGTGATACCATCAATGACCTGCTACACAATTCTTTATAATGTAAATGCTTACAGGCTCTTTCTATTTCTTTGGAAAGCATATTGCATCGTGCCTATAACAAAAACCCTCTTGTGGAGTCAAAACAACCCCACCTCTGAAATTACATATTTTGTCATTTTAGATAGATAGATAGATAGATAGATAGATAGATAGATAGATAGATAGATAGATAGATGTGAAAACAGCATTACACATGAGCAAAATGGTTAAAAGAATATCCCACAATTTTTCCCCTCAGTATCTAACTGAAAATAGTAATTTTCTTCTTTTTTTTAAACTTTTTCCATAGGGTACCACAGCATTAATGGCCAAAACCCCATAGCTTAATTTTACTTGCTGAGAGCAAACAGAAAATCTTCCCCAGCCTGACTGTTTTTTGTCCCTGGTGATTTTAAAGAGCACACTTTTTCTTCTTAAATACGATATAAAGTCTGTATTATTTACTGTGGAAGTTTCCACTATTGAAATAATGATTGCTAATATAATTGAGTGAGAACATTCTGTTTCCTAGTAGACAGAGGTCCTGTGCAACCTTGCACATTTAAACAAAATGATTACCAGCAATCACCTACTTGAAATTCCTCCAAGAGTTTTTGTGTAGAGCATATGAATACACGGGAACAAAGACAAAATACACATTTTGTTCTATTTTAGTAGTCCTACTTAGATTTGAACTGGGAAGCTGCAGAACTGGGAACGATCATTTTGTTCCATTTTTCTGAGTTTGACTAAATAAGTTAATTGCCCTAAGATGGAGATCTTGGGATTTACTTTCATGAACTGTGGCAACACAGTACGTGAGTTGCACACAGAAGTAACTACAGAATCTGTTGTGAGACACATGGGCAAAATGAAAAAACAGTTGGGAATGCAGGAATATCTAAGCATTTTAAAAGTCTCTTGTTTTCTGGGAGACTAATACATGCCTGGGCAGCTAGAATGGGCCCAGTCCAGATACTCTGGGGCTTTGAAAACGTTATCTGTGTAGGGGCTGCAGAACTTGTTCCCGTGCATCTGTGATCAGAAGTGAAATGGAGAATGATGGCGCTGGCAGAGTATGCTGAACACAGGGGTGCAATCTTTTGAGAAGATTCCTCCTTAGTGCTCAGATTGGAAGAGGGAAGGACAGTTTCGGAAAGCTTTCAAAAGTACATGTGCCAGCTGGAAGTCAGACCTTGAGAAATAGCAGCACTCTGTCTTTAGTTAATATTATTGTATCATTCCTTTGCTTCCGCCATATATTTCCATCAGCAGTACATTTAAGAAAAGATTTAGTTTTGATTAATGTGGTTGGAATCTGAGCGTGTGTTTAGGCTGTGAACACATGTTAAATCAAGCTACATTCTCCCTTAGCTACGGGGCTGCTGAATCTTGGCCTTCCCGCATATCCTCTCCAAACAGCTGATAGCATCCCTGTTCAGAAAATTATGGAGCTGAAAGTTTTACCCATATTGAACATTTTGAAGCATGCTATTTGCATTTGTCTTTTGTTTCTTTCCTTCTTTTTTTTTTTTTTTTTAATAATTATTGGTGATATGTTTTCTTTTCCATGTCTGGGAAAAGTACCCCTAGTTGCATTATATCCTTTATCCCTGCATGTGCTTATCCGTTTGGTTCTCCCATAAGTAGCTAGCATTCAGCCCGTCACAGGTACATGAGGCTAATAGTTCAATCACTAGGGAGAAGGGGGGGAGGAAGATGAAAGGGCAGGAAATGGCTGTCATGGCCCCAAAGGAAATATTTGTAGGAAAAGGAGCACAACAGCAAATAAAGTGCTAATTAATGTCCAATTCCAGCACTGATATACGGACCACAGCAGTAGGCAAAACCCAGCCTTCTGTTCCACTGGCTGCTCAAGAGCTTTTGTGTTGTAGTTCTACACAAGCATGCATCTGTATGTTTCGAATTTGCAAAATTTTCAATGCCTTCCTCAATATATGTTTGTCTTTAACTGAGTTTTCCTTTTATTTTTTTTTCTGATTTTTTTTTTTAATTACTTGACTGAGAGTAGTTTTTCTGTGCTGATGCTGACTTGTTCGGTATATCCTGAATTTGTAGTAGCAAACACTCTAACTTGAAACATTCTGTGAGGTGCAGTGGGATGAGGACATATATGATAAGATGAATAACAAAAAAAAAAAAAAAAAAAAAAAGAGAATGTGCTAGGAGGTTGGCTCCAAGGTCTAATGGGGCTTTCATGCGAAATACTGGACTACGCTCTCAAATTTGAGGAACTAAAAAATACAGTGGCACTTACGGTACTAATTTACTGTCTTTGTCCAGCAGAAGGTATTGAGATTGAAGCTTCTGTTGGGGAGCACAAAACAGGAAAAGCAGCACTGTTCTAATGAAACAGCAATTGGTATGAGGGACTGACTAAATCTGTGGTTAAAAGAACAAAAATGAAAGTCGAAATTTGCAAAGGAGTGTCATGATGATCAATTATTTCTGGTGTTTAGTATCTGAGAATCACATCTGAAGGTAAAATGTTGCTTGCTGATGACTGAATGCCAGAAATAATAATCTGTCATCAAGCTTTTGTGAATCTGACCAAATGAAAGCCTAAAAAGGGAATTTATAGAGCAGAATGCATTTGTTTCAATAATGCATAGCTTTTAGAATATAAATGACTGAAATATTACTCATTAACCCATAACTGTAAAGGAAATACAATAGTTATTAAATAAAAAAAATAAAAAACCTGTACTGAAATACAGTTAAAGATATTGCATAGATAGAAGACAGGAAAGGTTAGAGCCAGAGTGAAAAGACCATTTTTGCTTTACAGCTTTGTCCATGGCAGCTTTGTATGGACATGAAGTGGATCATCACCTGTAGTTAATGTGTAAAACAGCAAATATTGTAACTTTTAGAGCCAAAGAGGTTGGAATATCAACTGACCCCATGGGCTCATGACAGTGAGACTAGGGAGAGGCTCTGTGCGTGATGTTTTCTGTAAGAGGAGGTGCTTTCACAGTTATAAATCACAGCAACAGTCAAGATGCAGCTATGGAAATAATTTTCATTCCACAAGCCTTTTGGAGGCTTTATGTGTCCCTGATCCACACTGCCAGGCTGGTCTGAGACTAAATTGTTTGATGTGAGCCAAAAAGCTCGCATTGCTCTGGCATGTCGTGCTGGTATCCTACGAGCAGCGGCCGCATGTCTTCCTTCAGTCACTGGCCTTGCCATGTGCAGTGTTGGCATGGCTGGAGGTCCCCGCTGTCAGTGGGACAGTCCCTCTGCTCCCAGCCCTGCACTCATGGTCAGCCATGGTCCGGCGGGAAGGTGCCTACCTCTGAGCCAACTATGAACCATGGCTCTTGCGTGTGTTGTGTTGGCGTAAAATGAAGCAGCTGCAGGATGCGGCTGCTCGGGTCTTAATGGTGTCCCAGGGTGATGAGGCTTTGCCATGCCAAGTTTGTCTCAAGAAAGTGTCTACAGTGGAATGGTAACAACAACTTTTCCCCAGCTTTTGCTGTGCACGACGCAGATGGGAAGTTTTAAATGTAGATCTCCTGCAGCTAAGTACTTATACGGCTGTTATGCTCAGGTAGCACCACATGCTTATGATCTCAGTCTATAGTTGCAAGTGGTCTTGTAGATCTGCCTTTTCACAGTCTTACATATTAAGTCATGATTTGTTCCTCTATGTGTAGATGTATGTGAAGCAGTGGCCAAGCACGATTTTTTTCTGGTATTTTTAACCCTTTCACAGCTCAGCTGTGAAGGACTGCACAGCTTTAAATTCCAGCGGGACCACTTGTGTTACATGCTGGGAAACACTACTTATCAAAAAATCATGTTATCAGATTCTGGCCGTTGACTAATGTTTATCAGGTTGCTTTCTGTAAACACCTTCCAAATTCCCACAGCTTTAGAAAAATAAAATCTTTCTTTATTCTCTTACTACTTCACTGAGTCAATATTCACTTCATTCAGGTAAGTGAGGCTTACACAGATGTAACTAATGGGAGAAACTGGACCTTTGTCTTCGCAGCAACATAAAAAGATTTAAATCTGAGCACATAGCCTTCTCCACTCCCCCCTCTGCAGAAAAGGGGTACTATTGGTAAGGTCAGGAGTATAATCAAGAACATTTGATCCTTTCCCTTCTCTAAAAAGACTAGTTACTTCCTTTTCTTTTTCTTATTTTAATCTTGCAGATTAAAAAAAGAAATGATGGAAAAGATCTGCTGAGCCCTCCAGTAAAGTAGATTAGGATTTTTCACCTTTCAAGAACAACTGCAATTCTGGTGAGGGACCTTTTGAAATTCTCTCCATTTGAGTTATTGCCTTGACACTGGGAGGGGCTTTTCAAAGGATGAATACAGAGGTTCAATAAACTTCATTTTCCAATGTCAAATTTATTGATGAAATCGAAGTGAAAAGCATGTGAGAGATGAAATTTCTTTCCCAGGCTATGGATGTGCCTCTGTTATGATGGTTCCTCCTTGGGCAGGAATTCCCACAAGCTGGATAAACACATGCACGCTCAGCTTAGCTGGGCTGATAAATACACTGCTCATGTGTACGCTCCCGTATCACACAAGGCATTGGCAAAGTATCTGGACAAACACATCGCTCAACAAGATAGCTGTGATGGAGAAGAGCTCATTTTCTTTTAGAACAGCAGGCAAAGTTTACAGGCTTCAAAGGATTTAGACTAATTATGAAATAAAGATAATTTGTTTCTGCAAGTGGAATATACTCCAATTGTACATGAAGTGTCTGTTCCTTGAACAGACTCAGGCGGAGTAGGATGATACATGCATATTCGATGCAACATATTATTGAAACTGATCTTTTTCCAGAGACTGACTGGATTTTGGCAAGTCACATTTCTTCAGTGACTTACAGGCCAAACGGCGTTCAGGACAGGCATAGGAAACAAAAGGCTTCCTGTTTTCCCAGTGAGCTTTAAACTGTTTCTTTGCTTGGGCTGAATTCACTTTTACCTTGGAAGTTTTTACACAGAAGCTGATATCTGTCTGTTTTCACAAGAATTTTGACAAGGCTGAGTTGATTACTCCCTCTCGTAAACACTGAAGTATTTGGCAGAGAAAGGTGGCAATGTGATATTTAGAATAAAAAGCCAAATAAAAATTTTCACGTATAAACGGTTTTTCTGCCTTTTAAACTGTAAAATAAAAATTCAAAATGTCTTCCTACTTAAGAAACTACAAATTTAATTCCCCCCCAAGTATGATTGATTTTTTCATTAGCTGTCTTATTATTAAATTATTTCTACTTACTGAACTATTATGATATTTAATCTTCACATTATTATTCATCATAGCACTCAATTAGTTTTAAGGGACCATGTAACTTAATGGCTCAGCAAGCTCTTAGGCTCCCAGTATCAGACCTTTTTACAACACTGACAATAAAAGCTAATTTGAAGAACAGGAGCTACAAAAGCCTTTTCAAGTACAGAGAGAAAGCAAGAGGTACTGACCCTGAAGATTTAGTTCAAGATTGCTTTATATTTATTTTTAAATAATGGTTCTCTTGTCACACAAATAAAAATTATATTCGAGTAAGGGATAAAGACTGGCATAGCATTGCGCTAGCATTTGAAAACAGCAAACCCCCCAGAAAGAGACAGTATCACCTGCCAGAGAGCTTAGAGATGGTTGCGGAACCAGAGGCACACAGGGAAAGAGAGAATACGGAATGGCAAATACGAAGCAGAGACTGGACTGAATCCAGGCCCTTCAGTTCCAGGCCTTACCCATTTTGCTCCCGCTATCTTTCCTCGCTGCAGGAGGAGACAGCACGACAGGAGCAGCCATTAGTGTGAGATGCAATCAAACAGGTCGTTGTGGGAGGGTGAGATTATGCTGCTGCTTTTATTATGGAAGTGCCATGTAAAGGATTTTGTCTTACGTGGCAAAAAAAGGTTGGAGGTAGTGTCATACCATAGAATGTTTCTGATGTTTCAGAGAAACAAAAACTTTTACATCTACATTTTTCTCCTTTATCACCCTTACAAAGGTGTAAATTACCCGTTGATATTCATGCTATTGTCAGAATATAAATTCACTACAAAATGGAATGTTTGTATATAGCTACACTTTTTTGAGATGTGGCTTCATCAGCATAATTGGATGGCTTTTTTATGTGTTGTATCTGAACTGTACTGTGTCATGTAGTCTTTTGAAGGAACAGAGACTCATTGACTTGGTTTTATTTGCTAGGGGTAATGTTTTTGAAAATATACGTGAATCTTAACACATGCATCCTCACTGGAGGTGAAGGCATTTATCTGGGATCTAAACTGATGTGGACTTTCTGTGTGATTGTGCTCCGTGACCTACCTACACCCTGCTCTGTTGGAGTACCTAAGCCAGGGCTGGGCTCCAGCAGAGCAGGTGGCCCCTCGCACCCACGCTCAGCTGCGGGCTCGCTGTGTGACCAGTGATTTGGCTCCTGTTGCTTGAGGAGAAACTTGTCATCTTAATACCTCTGTTAGGTGAGGAAGTGTCAATAATGTCACAAAAGGGAAAATACAGCACAGGATAGGCAATCTTAATTCCATGACAATTTAAACATCTGAAATTTTCTTAAATAGTGTCAATATTGACTAAATAACTCCTTTTGTGGTTGGGACCCCTCAGTATCATGAAATGTTTATTAACAGACTTGTGCCAGTCTGCACTGTTTAACAGTTCCTGGGCCGGCATTTCTCAAGGTACTGCCTAATCCTTCTCAGACCTTTGTATGCCTGTGGATAGGCACATCTCCTTCCACAACAGATGTATGTCCTCCATAGGACAGCAAAAGTGGTTTAGATACTATTAAAATTATTGGACAAGCTTTTCAGATGTTTGAGAGAAGCTCAGCTGTCATAGCTAGTACAAATAGATGAAGCCTACTTTATACGTACTAGAAAGCTGGTGCAATACTTAATTCCATTTTTCCATTAAGTTCAACCACAAGGACATGTTTCCTTTTCCACTGAATGTTCTATCTCGATAATGGTTCATGAAGGCAACAGTGTAGTGCAGTGTAAATAATTTAAATCACCTTTATGGAGTGTATGTCCCTTTACTTAATTCTGAGAATAAAGGAGAAAAGTGGAGTTTGTTGCTTTACAGATTCAATTGGAGTATACCACAAGTTATCTATATTTTAATTTTTTTTTTTCTTGTGGTAGTAAACTAATAAATTGAGAAACATTCGAATAAAATGTTTTTCACTTTACACAAAACTTTAGAATGTCTTGGTGTAGTGGAATGAAGCTGGGTTAATTAGCATTGATAATATACAAGTGTGGGCTGGCTTCAGGGGCGGCGGGTTGGCCGATGGAGATAAGGTGCAGCTGTGGCTGGTTAAGTTCAGTGGTTGGGAGGCAATGAAGAGAGAGCAGCTGAGAAGGAAGTGAGGGAGGAGAGAACACATGCCCTGGATGAGACGAGGAGAAGTCAGCAGAAGGACTGGTGTGAAGAGTATGCTGGTATGAGATAGTAAAAGACCTTGTTGCAGCTGGCTAGTTTTGAGAGTGCTGTGACATCTTAGTATTTATTATGTTTTCTAATTCTGCAGAAAAAGGGGCATTATAAAGGAGCATTATTAAGTCTGTAAAGTTGAGCATTGCAAAGTTATGCTAAAAAAAAAATGTACTGGTTTATTTTAGTCCCCTTACATGAAATAGTCCTTGATTAACTGTATGAATGTCCCATTGCTGTAGTTTCCCCACCTCCTTTGGAGCAGGGAAGAGTCCTGAATGAGTCAGGCTGGGTGGTGGAGGAGGTACTAACAGCTAGAGCCCTGCATCACTTTTTGGAGGAGTTGGTAGACTGGTCTGCATTAGGTGGTTTTCAGATGTGACTGTCCTTAGGTGTACCTAAGCTTAGAAATTCAGTCTTTTATTTACGGTGGTGAGGAGGGAGGCTGGAAGGAGGAGGCACCTGAGAGCTGCTTGAAGCTTTAGACTCTTTCCTGCCTCTGTTGCAGAATTTCAAACGACTCTAATCCACTTCCATGGACACTAAGAACAAGTTTTTCATGTATGGCTTGTGAGGTTTAGGATCCTAGTGGGTATGATACCGCACCATACATAGGAATGCTGGCTTGCACAGCCACAGCTGAAACCTGTAGGCCTGCTTGCCCAGCAAGAGACCATGAAGGACTAAATATATACTTTCAAAATGCAACACAGAATAAAGTGAAGTCTTACCTTGTTTGAACAAAGCACTGAAAATTAGTGGTTGTTTTTTCATGTCTGTTCTGTTACCACTTTTCTGATACATTATCCTGGTACCCTTGGAGCCAGCTCACTCAATTGCCTATGCCATTTTGCCCCTGGAGTGCAGGCAGGTGGGTTGTGAAGGAGCATTGCTGGAAGGGCTGGGGCACCCCCAGGGCCCTGTAGTGCTCCCTGGCATGCCCTCTGGAGTGTTGCTGGCAATGGCCTTGTGACGGTAAGGAAGATGATGAACAACTTGCCAAAGAGGGACACAAGGATCCATCACCAGAACTTTCTTGCAATGCTTGCTGATCCAACTGTTGTTACCTGAAAGAGCCAGCACAACTTAAAACTACTGAAATTGTAGTGCTTCTCACTCGCTGTCTAACGAAACTGTATGGCATTCCAGAGGAAAATAAGTAATACACAACAGATCTGTAGATGAAGAGGTGGGGACCAAAGAAAATAGCTTATAGGAACTGGAAAAGGTTCAGGAAAGAACTGTATCTTTTCATGAGAGAAAGCAAAGCTACTAAAAGGCAGTAAAATGAATAGAAAATGCCTTTTTAGCAAGATAAAGCCAAATACTGGTTTAACAGAAAAAATTGTGTGGGAAAAGCAAACAAGTAATCTAACAAAGCAAATAAATGTTTACTTTTTACACACTTACTGCACTATTGTGTGTTTAAGTAAATGAACCATTTGAACAATATCAATCTCATTGGAGAAATTTCTAAATTGCGTATTAAATATTTTAGACTGGTAAGTCAGATGCACAGTTTTGAGAGATCAAGGACCCAGAACTGAGAAGACAGCCAGAAGATCCTAACTTGAATTTCAGCAAACAGACTAGAATTTGCACAGATTAAGAGCATAACCTAGAGGAGGTTTGAAGTTTTGGATAGGGAACAAGACAGGCAGACTGAAGTCAGCAAGCCCTAGGAGAAAATGCAGAGAAACTTGCTGAAAGTTTCTACCTAAAGAACTGCACAGTGCTGATGCTAGCCAGGGCCTCAGGAGTGCCCTACCTTTGTATGCATCGTTCATTATATGTGTAAGTGACAAACCCATTCTGCAAATATTTTTCAAAGAGGAAGCATTACTAAAAAGAGAGAAGACGTATATATCCGTATCCTGAAAAAGAAAAGTCATGGAAACCCTTCAAGGACAAAATGCAATGTCTGAAATATTAGTTTGAACAAAAAAGAAAATATAACTTTTGGGATGTGAGTGGCAGCCAAAGATGAAGCAAAAGGTTTGAAAAGAAACCCTAGCCATGGTTAACACCAGGGAGTAAAAATCAAAACATAGTGGGGAAAGAACTTCCACTCTGGATGAATGCTAAGTAGGTGTAAACATTTTTTTTTTTTTTTTAATATAAAAGTTGTAACTTTGTGACTAGTTTATGGTTTTAAGTATGTCAGGGAGCAAGTCTCAATGAGAGTGTTTATACTGCAGGAGAGCAGAATAATCCATAAATATATGAAGTAAAATGTAGGAAAAAAAAAAAAGGAGGAAAAATAAAAGTGTATTTTCAACCAGAAGATACATGCCATTAATATAATGTTATTAATGAAGAAAGTGGACAAAAAGAAGGGAGTACAAGGGCCAGAAAGGGATTTTATTCCTGTAAATATGTTCAAGAAATCCTTGAGTGCTGTGCTCCACTGGAAAACAGTCAACTAAAGATTCCCATTGACATGACCAAATCACATCACTGAAACATTTAATCTGCTCAAGTGTCAATAAATAGTCAGACCTAGAGCTCATACAAATGATGATGCTAAAACAAGAGGCACTGTAAGTTGTTATTCGTACTACAATAAATAAAACAAAAATACTGTGATAGAGGGTCCTGCAGCTTAAAGCTTTTGTATCAAAAGTCAGTAGATAATGCAAAAAAAAAAGGGGGCAGCTCATTAAGTTGTTCCTCTTGCCTACAAAATGGGCATTCAGCAAAGGCAGACCTACAGCGGGAATGAGATATGATTGCATTTTCCCTAAAACTGGGAGAGAGAGATAAGGGTTGCTCTCTCCTGGCCAAAGCAACGAGTGATGGAGAATCTGATGTTTCAGGCAGTGTTGTTGGCAAACACTGAGAAGAGCAACACAAGATGAAACCCCATGAGGCTCTCTGAAGACTTACAAGATAATACAGATGATTTCAGAAGTTACTGTTGTCCTTTATAAGCTGTTTCTCCTTATTTTAGTTAATGTACCTGTTGTTAGCCTTAACCCAGAGCTTTCCTTAATCACCACCCAAGACAGTGATAAGATGCTAATATTTACCCTCTTTGATTGAGTCAACTGTTGCACATACATCTTTGGACCTATAATCAGGTGGATTAATTGTCTCCTCTATTCTACAAGAAAGCCACTGTAGATTCTCACTTATCTGCTTAGAACCTTCCTTTTAATGCCCTGCTAATGCTTTTTTCCACAGTCACTTCTGTCTGTATGTTTTTATGCCAACAAAGTATTTTTGCATAGGTTGCTCTTCCCCTTACCTCCAATCTTTCCCTTTGTGTGGTTTATAGATATATTTTGGTTTATTCATTCATGTTTAATGTTGTAATCACAATAAATTATAAAAGAAAAAAGCTAGCATCTATTCCCAGCACAAAGGTCTTTCCAAGATCCAGGACACAAAATTCCAGCTTCAGTGCTGGAGGTGTGACAGAAAAAAATCAGTTTTTCAATAACTGAACAGTAACTGAAACAACCTTTTTCATAAGTAACCTATACAGGAGTGGAATTACCCTCATACCAGGTGAAATGTCAACTCCGATGTCAACTGCCCCCCAGTGAGCCCTGTTGTAGAGCATTTACTTCATGGGAGTCCACAATAAAAACCAAGCTCATTGTGTGTCTGTAGGTAGACCTCTGTAGTAGATCCTCGTCTCCATTACAATGAAAGAAATCCTGAACTCTTAATTGCAGCAAGAAAATATCTGCTGTGCTGGATGCATAGTATCTTATTCTCCTTTATGCTTAGGCCTGCTAAGGTTATGCAGACAATGTATAACAAACATAAGAAAAATGAATATGTCTTTCCATTCACTTTAGGATGTAAAGTGCCTTCACTTCTATGGCGTTAGTGGCACAGTGGTGACCTGTGCTGGAAAAAGTGCTCTATGCATATTGGTTTTCTTCAATATTGCAACATGTTGTCCAAAGAAAAACCAAGGTGTATCGTACTGTATCGCTCATACGGTCATGCGATTTGAGTCTATTTAGTAGACAAACTGCAACTCCAAAATCGGAGCAGATGAATAGCTTAGAAGTGAACTTTCTGGCAGAGTGAATTGCAAAATGTAGAAGAAAAAGAATGGCACTGGGAAAGCCATTTTCATTTCTGCCCCCAAAACACCAGTGCCCATTTATGAAAAAGATCTCCAAGCAGACCTCTTTCTTGGTCACATTATTGTCTGGTATAGTGATTTTTGTCAAAACACAGTTCTCAAAGTTTTGTTTACTTCTGTAAAGCTCTGCACATAGATATCTAGGACAGCAAATAAGAGGTGCCAGTCACATAAAAGCTTTTCTTGCCAGGGTTTGCAGGGCAGGTTATTTCCTCATCATGTAGCTATAAATGTCAGTTAGACTTTGACAATTCAGAGTATGAAATTATGACGTTTCCTCATCTGCATGCAAATTTGCTTCCTAAACACAATGTTCCTCCAATCCCCTGGCTAGCTCTCCTTTAGGGCAGCTTGTTATGAAGTTTTTGATGCAAGTGCTATCATGTGCTTGTTTTAGAAGTCAAAACCATCCTCCACTCTTTTCCTCCTCTTTCTGCCAGTCCCACAATGAGCTCATCTACAAAAGTGTAGAATGCATTTTCAAAGATAAATGGGAAGCTGTGGGTGTCCAGGGCAGTCAACTTCATCTGTAGGAATGTGATTAGACTCAGCTAGTGGGAAGTGCAACTGCTTAATGCTTCCTAACTTATGAAAGGATAGGGAGCTCCTAGGAGATGTCAATCACATTTAGAGGAGGTTAAAAAAAAAAAAAAAAAAAAGGAAAACCAACCCAAAAAACTTACAATTGAAAGGGTTAAAACAAAGTTGACTTCTGAATCCTTTCTTCCTTTACCCTGGGTTAATGACAACAGGGACTGTATATGTTATGACTTATGGCATCACTTCAGCTTGTTTTCACAGTCTGCTAGTGGCCAGGAAAGTGTGGAGCAATAATATTGCAGTATTTATTCGAAGACAATAAGCAGTCATTGCAGAGCTAGGGAAGCCAGGCCATGTTTATCTTCATGGATTTAGTCAGCTGGGAGATGAATAAGAGCCAAACTTGAACAAGCAAACATTTGCCTTCTTCTCCACAATGCAGCTATTTCACTTTGCATGGCTGAAGACATAAATCTTTCTTCAGTGGCAAGCAAACAGCTTCAGATACATGGCACTAGCTAGACGTCACAAATACTCCGCTGATGTCCTCTGACCCTGAGTGTTCACAAAAACAACCACAATCCATCTTAAAACAAAAAATGGCAACAATCTTACAATGCTTCAGCAGCAAACAATAAAAAGCTGTAATTTCTTCTGTGAACTGGTCTCTAACTAAATATCAGCTGTAAAAATGACTTCCTATCTATTGTTCTGCTCACAAAAGGAATTATAGGAAATTATTGATTGTAGCAACCAATTGTTGCAGTGCAAATACAGAAATAAGGGTTCCAAGCAGGTATAAAGCAATTTAACTTCTATTGATGCCTTCATGGGGTGACAGGGAATGTTTAAAAAAACCCTCCCATACAGGCTAAAGACATAATGATTTCATTGATATTTTCTTGCTGCAGGAATTAAAAAATCTATACCTCCTCAGATACCCAGGCATTCTCCTGTCATAAAAGATGAGGGTAGGGAAGAATATTCTGGGACCCTGATTTTTGAAGTCATCGTGCAGTGTGGTTCTGGGAGTGTAAAGCTGTTCCATTTCCACCTGCAGTTCCTTGCTCCTGGAGTCATGGCAAGATGCTATGGGCATTCACCTGTTTTAATCCTGATATTTCATAAGTCTTTCATACAAAGCCCATCTGAACAGCAATGCCTCCCTCCCCCCGTCTGCTCGCTGCATGAATCAACAGTTTGGAGGTAGACTTTCACCTCTTGATGCTAGCTCTGGTTAGTACATACATGGCTACTGTGACTCTCTTCCCAAATTCTATGGGAAAGAAAACTGGGTTTATGAGTCAGGAATGAAACTATGACCCCACTAGTGGGGTCCCCCTGTGCAGGTTATGTATATACCACTCAGTCAGTCCATTTAGTCAGGAATTAGAACACTGGGTCATGCAGTGCTGCTTGGCTGGAGCTGCACATGAGGAGGGAAGGGGACAAAGCAGACCCCTCAAGGGTATTGCTGCTTCAAAGCTTTGTGGTGTGCTGCATTCATGTTTAGGCAAGAAGGTCCTGTGCTCCTCTAGATATTTTTTTCCTCAACAGGAGATGTGAATGGCAGGAGGCAGTTTCTGAATGATGGAAGGTCACTGAGTGGAGCCTTACATGGGGGTGCCATCACCAAGCTGCTCTGCAAAGCTTGGAGGACAAATAGAGATACGTACTTGGCTTGAGGGGCTCAAAGCAGCCAGAGGCATCTCTCATTAAACCCCACAATCCAGGCCTTGTTCTTATCACTGAATGGGCATTTCAAGTCCTTTGCTACTGACTTCTTACTGTCAATGGCGGGGGGGGGGGGGGGGGGGGGGGGAGGATGGGTAGGAATGAGGATTTTGCTGTGAGCAAGCCTGAGAATAAATGGCATTGTCACCGTGTTCCTTCTCGCAGTCAGCAATATGCCTCCCCATTACTCCCAGTGCTAGGAAGAGGAGAGGTGAGGTGAAGTCATAAAACCAGACACATCAGGAACACACCAAGAACCACATTTCACCTTTTTTTTATTTTTTCCCTCAAAGTGGGAGTCATTTGGTAACCATGCAGAAGCATTTTAACTAGAGCAGGATTGTTTGTTACTTGTTCTTTTAACTTTCACTTATTTACAAGACATTCACTGCAAAGGATCTGCCTTAAGCAGCGAGACCCTCTGTTGTTGTAAAAAGTTGGTTGCAAAAATGTCCAGGAGGAGAAGGCAGATGGTACGTCCAGGAGTATAACACAATATATACTGTGATCTGCCTGCTGTGTCTTCCCAAACTGTAGGTGAGATATTGTGTGAGCAGCTGTTAGAGATGTGGGAGGGGAGACAGCATGAAATGAAATGGATTAATAAAAACACAGAGAAAAGTACACAGAAATGTTTTCTAGTAATGAGAGTATAAAAACCTCAGCAGCTCCCCTGTACCAAACATAATGCTTCTCCTCGTACGCACAGTACATAAAATAGCTCTCCCCAGCCCGTGGGGCTTCCCGCTGCCAAACACACAAGCTAAAGTGCTGTGCTTTCACATCAGGAAAGAATAAGTGGCCCAGAGCCATTACTGGGTTGTTGAATCCAGGCCGTCATATATGTTAGGCCATATACTTCTGTATTTCCAAAGAGTTTGTATTTGGGATTGTCATCCCCTGGAAAAGAAAGATGTTGCAAGATAAAGAAGGTCTTTTCCTCATACTGTATTTTAAAGGAACTGAAGGGCAGTCTCCTTCGTCCACGTTCTCCTTCACAGGGAAAAAAGTGTCCTTCTTGCAACTTCTTAATTTCTGGTGATGTGGGCACCTTCAGTGTTCGATCTGGAAATGTGGCTGGCTCTGAATGGCACAAAGCAGCATTCACCTGAAACAGAAGGAGCTTCTGGATTAAAATCTTTCCCAACCATAACTGTCTGCTGGGAGTTTAGAGCCCTATGAATGGCAGAGCTGAAACCTATGTGGTCATGGGAGGTAAAAAGGAAAAAAAAAGAAGCCTCTGGCCTCACTTGCAGTGTTAAAATCTACCCCTTACCTGAAAATGCAGCTCACTCCTGGAAAGAAGCTCCGTCAGCATCATTATGGGGTTCCACACATCTAGAGCTTCACTGGCAGCCAGATCGCTTGTTTGCACCTTCTGAGTCCCATTGTAATTTGTGCAGGTAGTTCAGTACAGGCTGATCATAAGAATTCCCTCAGTGTCTCAGTGCCTAAAGCCAGTGCCTCGGGATCTCAGAGCCAGCACATGCTGGCTGCCCTTTGTCCAGCGTAGGGCCCCAGTGATGCACTGCCTTTGCATTGACACAGACAGGTCGGTGGGCTTTGAGTGACACTGAGGGACTGCAGGTGTCATGGCCAAAGGGTCTGTGGGCTGTGAAGTGCCACAGAGGGCCTCCAGGTGTCATGGCCAAAGGGTCTATAGGGTAGGAGTGCCACAGAGGGCCTGTAGGTGTCATGGCCAAAGGGTCTGTGGGCTGTGAGTGCAACAGAGAGACTGCAGGTGTCATGCTCAAAGGGTCTATAGGCTGTGAGTGCCACAGAGGGTCTACAGGTTTCATGGCCAAAGGGTCTGAGGGTTTGAGTGCAAAAGTGGGCCTGTAGGTGTCATGGCCAAAAGGTCTTTAGCCTGTGAGTGCAACAGAGAGCCTGCTGGTGTCATGGCCAAAGGGTCTGTAGGCTGTGAGTGCCACAGAGGGACTGCAGGTAGCATGGCCAAAGGGTCTGTGGGCTGTGAGTGCCACAGAGGGCCTGATGGCGTCATGGCCAAAGGGTCTATAGGCTGTAAGTGCCACAGAGGGCCTGCAGGTGTCATGGCCAAAGGGTCTGAGGGCTTTGAGTGCAAAAAAGGGCCTCCAGGTGTCATGGCCAAAGGGTCTGTGGGCTGTGAGTGCCCCTGAGGGACTGCAGGCATCATCGCCAAAGGGTTGATAGGCTAGTGAGTGCCACAGAGGGCCTGCAGGTGTCATGGCCAAAGGGTCTATAGGGTATGAGCACCATAGAGGGTCTCCAGGTGTCATGGCCAAAGCGTCTGGAAGCTGTGAGTGCCACAGAGGGCCTCCAGGTGTCATGGCCAAAGGGTCTGTGGACTGTGAGTGCCACTGAGGGACTCCAGGAGAAATGCTCAAAGGGTCTATAGTCTGTGAGTTCCACAGAGGGCCTACAAGTGTCATGGCCAAAGGGTCTATAGGGTATGAGCACCACAGAGGGCCTCCAGGTGTCATGGCCAAAGCGTCTGTAGGCTGTAAGTGCCACAGAGGGCCTGCAGGTGTCATGGCCAAAGGGTCTATAGGCTGTGAGTTCCACAGAGGGACTGCAGGTGTCATGGCCAAAGGGTCTGTAGAGTATGAGTGCCACTGAGGGCATGAAGGTGTCATGGCCAAAGGGTCTGTTGGCTGTGAGGGCCACAGAGGGCCTGATGGTGTCATGGCCAAAGGGTCTATAGGCTTTGAGTGCAAAAAAGGGACTCCAGGTGTCATGGCCAAAGGGTCTATGGGATGTGAGTGCCACAGAGGGCCTGCTGGTGTCATGGCCAAAGGGTCTGTAGGCTTTAAGTGCCACTAGAGGGACGGCTGGCATCATGGCCAAAGGGTCTCTGGGCTGTGAGGTGCCACAGAGGGCCTGTAGGTGTCATGGCCAAAGGGTCTATAGGCTGTGAGTGCCAGAGAGCACCTGCAGGTGTCATGGCCAAAGGGACTCTACAGTATGAGTGCCACAGAGGGCCTGCAGGTGTCATGGCCAAAGGGTCCTTGGGCTGTGAGTGCCACAGAGGGCCTGCAGGCATCATGGCAAATAGGTCTATAGAGTATGAGTGCCAAAGAGGGCCTGCTGGTGTCATGGCCAAAGGGTCTGTAGGCTGTGAGTGCCACAGAGGGCCTGATGGTGTCATGGCCAAAGAATCTATAGGGTGTGAGTGTCACAGAGGGCCTGCAGGTGTCATGGTCAAAGAATCTATAGGGTGTGAGTGCCACAGAGGGCCTTCAGGTGTCATGGTCAAAGGGTCTGATGGCTTTGAGTGCCACTGAGGGCCTGCAAGCATCATGGCCAAAGGATCTGTAGAGTATGAGGTCCACTGAGGGACTCCAGATGAAATGCCCAAAGGGTCTATAGGCTGTGAGTTCCACAGAGCTCCTACAAGTGTCATTGCCAAAGGGTCTGTGGGCTTTGAGTGCCACAGAGGGCCTGCAGGCATCATGGCCAAAGGGTCTATAGGGTATGCGTGTCACAGAGGACCTGCAGGCATCATGGCCAAAGGGTCTATAGGCTGTCAGTGCCACAGAGGCCCTGCAGGTGTCATGGCCAAAGGGTCCTTGGGCTGTGAGTGCCACAGAGGGCCTGCAGCTGTCATGGCCAAAGGGTCTGTGAGCTGTGACTGTCACAGATCGCCGGCAGGTGTCATGGCCAAAGGGTCTGTGGGCTGTGAGTGCCACTGAGGGACTGCAGGTGTCATGCTCAAAGGGTCTATAGGCTGTGAGTGCCACAGAGGGCCTCCAGGTGTCATGGCCAAAGTGTCTCTGGAATTTGAGTGCCACTAGAGGGACGGCTGGCATCATGGCAAAAGGGTCTGTGGGCTGTGAAGTGCCACAGAGGGCCTGTAGGCGTCATGGCCAAAGGGTCTGTGGGCTGTGAGTGCCACTGAGGGACTGCAGGTGTCATTGCCAAAGGGTCTATAGGCTGTGAGTGCCAGAGAGCACCTGCAGGTGTCATGGCCAAAGGGACTCTACAGTATGAGTGCCACAGAGGGCCTGCAGGTGTCATGGCCAAAGGGTCCTTGGGCTGTGAGTGCCACAGAGGGCCTGCAGGCATCATGGCAAATAGGTCTATAGAGTATGAGTGCCAAAGAGGGCCTGCTGGTGTCATGGCCAAAGGGTCTGTGGGCTGTGAGTGCCACAGAGGGCCTGATGGTGTCATGGCCAAAGAATCTATAGGGTGTGAGTGCCACAGAGGGCCTGCAGGTGTCATGGCCAAAGGGTCCGTGGGCGTTGAGTGCCACTGAGGGACGGCAGGTTTCATGGCCAAAGGGTCTGTAGGCTGTGAGTGCCAGAGAGGGCCTGCAGGTGTCATGGCCATAGGGTCTGAGGGCTGTGAGTGCCACAGATCGCCTGCAGCTGTCATGGCCAAAGGGTCTATAGGCTGTGAGTGCCACAGAGGGCCTGCAGGTGTCATGGCCAAAGGGTCCGTGGGCGTTGAGTGCCACTGAGGGACTGCAGGTTTCATCACCAAAGGGTCTATAGGCTGTGAGTGCCACAGAGGGCCTTCAGGTGTCATGGCCAAAGGGTCTGTTGTATTTGATTGCCACTAGAGGGAAGGCTGGCATCAGGGCCAAAGGGTCTGTGGCGTGTGAGTGCCACAGAGGCCATGTAGGTGTTATTGGCAAAGGGTCCGTGGGCTGTGAGTGCCTCTGAAGGACTGCTGGTGTCATGGCCAAAGGGTCTACAGAGTATGATTGCCACAGAGGGCCTGCTGGTGTCATGGCCAAATTGTCTGTGGGCTTTGAGTGCCGCAGAGTGCCTGCAGGTTTCATGGCCAAAGGGTCTGTAGGCTGTGAGTGCCACACAGGGCCTTCAGGTGTCATGGCCAAAGGGTCTTTGGGCTGTGAGTGCCGCAGAGCACCTACAGGTGTCATTCCCAAAGTGTCTGTGGGCTTTGAGTGCCACAGGGGGCCTGCTGGCGTCATGGCCAAATGGTCTGTGGGCTTTGAGTGCCACTGAGGGGCGGCAGGTTTCATGGCCAAAGGGTCTGTAGGCTGTGAGTACCTTACAGGGCCTTCAGGGGTCATGGCAAAAGGGTCTGTGGAATTTGAGTGCCACTAGAGGGATGGATGACATCATGGCCAAAGGGTTGTGGGCTGTGAGTGCCGCAGAGGGCCTGCAGTTGTCTTGGCCTAAGGGTCTGTGGGCTGTGAGTGCCACTGAGGGACTGCAGGTGTCATGGCCAAAGGGTCTATAGGCTGTGAGTGTCACAGAAGGCCTGCAGGTGTCATGGCCAAAGGGACTCTACAGTATGAGTGCCACAGAGGGCCTGCAGGTGTCATGGCCAAAGGGTCTATAGGCTGTGAGTGCCAGAGAGCACCTGCAGGTGTCATGGCCAAAGGGTCCGTGGGCGTTGAGGGCCACTGAGGGACTGCAGGTTTCATCACCAAAGGGTCTATAGGCTGTGAGTGCCACAGAGGGCCTGCAGGTGTCATGGCCAAAGAATCTATAGGGTGTGAGTGCCACAGAGGGCCTTCAGGTGTCATGGCCAAAGGGTCTGTGGTGTTTGATTGCCACTAGAGGGAAGGCTGGCATCAGGGCCAAAGGGTCTGTGGGTAGGAGTGCCACAGAGGCCATGTAGGTGTTATTGGCAAAGGGTCCGTGGGCTGTGAGTGCCTCTGAAGGACTGCAGGTGTCATGGACAAAGGGTCTATAGGCTGTGAGTGCCAGAGAGCACCTGCAGGTGTCATTGCCAAAGGGTCTATAGGCTGTGAGTGCCACAGAGGGCCTTCAGGCATCATGGCCAATAGGTCTATAGAGTATGAGTGCCACAGAGAGCCTGCTGGTGTCATGGCCAAAGGGTCTGTGGGCTTTGAGTGCCACAGAGGGTCTGCAGGTGTCATGGCCAAAGGGTCTGTAGGCTGTGAGTGCCACAGAGGGCCTGATGGTGTCATGGCCAAAGGGTCTATAGGCTGTAAGTGCCACAGAGGGCCTGCAGGTGTCATGGCCAAAGGGTCTGTGGGCTGTGAGTGCCACAGAGGGCCTGCAGGTGTCATGGCCAAAGGGTTTGTGGGCTTTGAGTGCTACGGAGGGCCTGCAGGTGTCATGGCCAAAGGGTCTATAGAGTATGAGTGCCACAGATCACCTGCAGGTGTCATGGCCAAATTGTCTGTGGGCTTTGAGTGCCACTGAGGGACAGCAGGTTTCATGGCCAAAGGGTCTGTAGGTTGTGAGTGTCACAGAAGGCCTGCAGGTGTCATGGCCAAAGGGTCTATAGGCTGTGAGTGCTACAGAGTGCCTCCAGGTGTCATCGCCAAAGGGTCTGTGGGCTGTGAGTGCCACTGTTGGCCTACTGGTGTTATGGCGAAATTGTCTGCTGGGTCTGAGTGCCACAGATGGCCTGCAGGAATCATGGCCAAATTGTCTTTGGAATTTGAGTGCCACTGAGGGACGGCAGGTTTCTTGGCCAAAGGGTCTGTGGGCTGTGAGTGCCACAGAGAGCCTGCAGGTTTTATGGGCAAGGTGTCTATAGGATGTGAGTGCCAGAGAGGGCCTCCAGGTGTCATGGCTAAATTGTCTGTGGGCTTTGAGAGCCACAGAGGGCCTGCAGGCGTCATGGGCAAACGCTCTATAAAGCATGCGTGCACAGAGGGCATGTAGGTGTCATGGCCAAAGTGTCTCTGGAATTTGAGTGCCACTGAGGGCCTGCTAGTGTCATGGCCAAAGGGTCCGTGGGCGTTGAGTGCCATAGAGGGCCTGTAGGCATGATGGGGAAAGGGTGTATAGAGTTTGAGTTCCACAGAGGGCCTGCAGGTGTCATGGCCAAAGGGTCTATAGGCTGTGAGTGCCACAGAGGGTCTGCAGGTGTCATTGCCAAAGGGTCTGTGGGCTTTGAGTGCCACGGAGGGCCTGCAGGTGTCATGGCCAAAGGGTCTATAGGCTGTGAGTGCCACAGAGGTCCTGTAAGTGTCATGGCCAAAGGGTCTATAGGTTGTGAGTGCCACAGAGGGTCTGCAGGTGTCATGGCCAAATTGTCTGTGGGCTGTGAGTGCCACAGAGGGCCTGCAGGTGTCATGGCCAGAGGGTCTGTTGGCTGTGAGTGCCACAGAGGGCTTGCTGGTGTCATGGCCAAAGGGTCTATATGGTATGAGTGCCCCAGAGGGCCTACAAGTGTCATGGCCAAAGCTCTGGGAATTGTGCTTCTTGGTCTCCAAGAGGGGCTGGAATGGAGCTTGTTAGCCTCTGTAATGTTTGCTATGCAAGAGGAGGAACACTGAGAGGGTTTCGTAGTACCATGCCTGCTCACAAGATTTGTAGATTTGACTCATATGTGAGGGAATTGAAAGACTTAGCCTTATGCTGATTACTTTTGGCATTGAGTTGCCCTTTGTAAGCAGACTAAAGCAAGCAGAGACGAAGACTAAGTTTCAGGAGTGTGTGAAACCTTCAGCTGATTGCTCATGGTCAGTGACTTTAGGCTATGAGTGTGTGATTTCTTGCCACTATTTCCTAGTGCAGTCAGAGTGAAGTCAATAGAAATAGGCCCTAATCACCTACATTCAAATTAAGAACCACTTAGTCATCATTATCTTATAATTGGTAAAGAAATGGGGCATAATAACCTTAAAGTTATCAGCCATTATACATGTTACTACATTCAATGGGAAGAATTAGACATAAGGTAAAAAAAAAAGAAAGTTGGATAATTTATGGTGTATTTGCATGTTTAACTCCCGTTAATTCCTCTACTAAAAAAAGCAGATCTCAAAATAGCCGCTGCACATTTCATATTACGTTTTAGGTTTTGAAACTTTTATCTGATGTGATTTACGTTTAATTATCAAATTATAAGATCTGTCCATGGACAGAAGTTAACTTAGTTTTAAGTACAAAAAATAATTTTTAATGTGGAATAGGAACACCAACACACACAGAAACACCAGCATGCTTTAATTCCCATTTCAGTTTTTCCCGCATTTCTTCAAGCAGGAAAATTCTAGTTCAAATCCCATTTGTGTCACTTTGAAAAATACATAGTTGACTCTTCATGAAAGAATCTTCACTAACACAGCAAAACACCCTTCCCCCATGGTACAAACTATTTTCCTCTAACTAGCTGGGCATCTCATCGGCATGGCTATGAGCTCATCTATCAGGATACAGTCTGCATCAGCTAGCAGCTTAAGCCCATGTGGTCAAATAAATGCAATCCTTGACATGAAGAACATAAAGAAAACTTAACCTCTTACCCACATACTCCACTGATGTTTACTATTTTGTTACAGGTGGGCTCACATAATTCCTGCTAAAAGACATCAGTCTGAAAAAGGAGGTGGGTTCTGTGCCTTACTTGCCCTGTTAGGACAAAAATCAGAGCTCCTTTTTGGGAAGAGGTAGATTAAAGCTTGGTGAGATTCATTTTAGGACAGAAAAATGCACAGAATATTATAATACCAGATGTCACAGATATTTGAAATCCCTGTTCAAGAAAAGACTTCTTTGCTTCTAACGTATGTGCCTTTAGTTGTAGAATCAAAGAACTCGGATGCTATAAACACATTATTTTGTTTGCTTAATTTTTTTCTAGTTCTAGCAACCTTATCAACTTTAGTGAACAAGTTTTATGTCAAAAAGAATTACAACAGATAGACAGGATTACCTTCCCTCCCAGCCTCCTTCCTTAAGCCCGCGTGCTCTCACATTGGAGGTTGGCTGGCCTGTTTCACACACGTGGGCAGGCTCGGTTATCATGATGATGCCTTCTGAGTTTAAACTAGCTCTAAAGCACATACAAGGGAACCAGCTTTTATTATACATGGTTAATTACTTGTTAACATGCTAACTAAACAAAACCATGGTTACACAAACCAGATGTGCAGCCTACTCCACCTCCGTGTGTAGCAGCGAGAAGGTCAGATACAGTAGACGGGATGAGATTTGTGAAAAGCAATATAGATTCCTTACACTTTGGCATAGATTCACTCAAGACACCAATTAAGACCCAGCAAAGTGAGGTTCTGATTCAGTATATTTATTTATTTCATCACTGTTGAGTAGTTATAGGAGAGAAAATGAATGAAAATGTTTTTTTAAAAAACCACCCTTGCTCTGACCAGGGAGTTGTTCAATATTTCCCAGGGCACACAGGGTCTATGGGGAGTGGTGCTGGGCCAATTAATATGCGCTCACTGGCAGTGCCAGGATGGAAATGGCAGCAGCACCTGAAGAGAGCTCAAGTGGAAAGCAATAACCTTCACCCTTAAAACTAGGTGAGGAATGACAGTGGAGAAAATGAGTAGAAGTGGGACTGGATGAAATTTCAGCAGGCCACTCACCATAAAGTAAAATAATGGAACAAGTATGAACGTATAATTAGGAATGAGGAGGAAAAGGGTGAGGATGGTGGTCAAAAAGCAGCCACCCTCAGAGGTGTGTTAGAGGGTGGTGGAAGAAATGCACAAAGAGGTACTAACCTCCTAAAGCAGCAGGAAGACATTGGAGAAACCATGTGTGTGAGTCATGAAGGGACAACTATTTTGTTGCTGAAATAAAGTCACATGTGGAGAAAGTAAACATCATCAGATAAACTTACCATCTAAACAGCTGTCTACCTCTATCTTATCATATTCCAAAACTTTTGTCATTGTATTTTGAATAAATTACTAGAATCATTTCAACTGGTCCATTTCATTTGCTTTTGAATCACTGGATAAAAGTCTGGCAAAATTCCCACTGACATGATTTGTGCCAGAATTTTCCTTCTGACTGTTTCCCATTGACACTCTCAGTCAACTGCTATCTCAGTTACCACACAATTGCATGCTACCCATGAACATGTTAAAGAAAAACCAAACCAAAACAACAGATAAAGCAGCTTTGCAGAACTTGAGTTTTGTAAATGTGTAAGCGTGTCTTAATTTTACTTCCTGGAGCAGTGAAAAACCTTAATCAATGAATTACTTTTATTAGTGAAGATAGGTATGTGCATGTATAAGTGTAGGTATGACTGGAGTATAATTACATAATTGCTATTTCTAATGCAGTATCACTGCACAACTGAAGATCAGGTTATGTGTATTTTGTCTGTCTGAATGATCAAAGCTCATGCAGTTTAGCTCCTAACTTGGGTGCAATTCTCAGCACCAGCAGTTATACGAATGTCTTTTATCATCTTCCTTGGCTTTCTGTTTTCCTGTGAAGAATTCTGCTATGCCATAGGAAACATGTGAGATATTTCAAATGTAGGATTTCTGCCAGCTGGTGATTTATTCCATTGATTACATTGTCATGTAATGGGAAGAGGCAAACCATTTTAACTGCTCATATAAACTGCAGTGGTGAGCTGGTTTCTTATTTAATACAATAAATTCAGTTGCAGCTTTGTACAAGTTGTCTGATGCACTCCAGGCATTACTGCTGTAGTACGTTACATTTGCTTTGATCCCATACAGTGTGTGTGTACAGCAATGGTGACCACTAACTTGTGTCTGTCTGAATAATTCCAAGGGAGGGAAGCACACGCCATTTGCTGCTGAGCGATTTAGTTCATCTATCACAGCTCCATGTCAATTACATACTTTGCATATTTAAAACAAAAATACATATAATTTTTCAATCTTGTGTTAAACAAGCTGTGCTTTTTGATGGTTACTTCTTCAGTGCCCCAGTTATGTAGATATTAGCACATTCTAAAATAAGTCCTTTCTAAGCAATGTTATTTAGTAATCAGCACTATGCTGATCCACACACAGTATAGCAATACTTTATTATGTTATGCTGATTTCACAGAACTTGTGCCAAGGCTTCTCTGTACATCTAAACACATCTAAACAGATTTTCAGAAGAACAGCTCCAGAAGGCCCATTAGGGTTGGGAGTCTGATGCTAACAACAAAAAAGCAGAACATTTCATTTTGTTCTTCTAAGATTTAGGATTCTAAAAGACCAAGATAAGTCACTGAGACCCCTGATCAACATGAACTGGCATAGGTAGGGAAACTACAAGCTCTCAAATTACCAACCTGTCAGTTCAACTCCTACCTGAATGCTTTTACCCTATGACTTTTTAAAAAGTCAAATGGTTTAACTGAGGAATGGTGGCTCACTAAGTCCTCATGAAAACCTGCACCTGCTTCAGAGTGAAAGCCCCTAAATAAGACAGGAAAATGTGTGACCTAGACCCCAAGAACTCAAGCAGTCTTGAAAGTTTGGACTCTGTGCTTTATAACACCAACCTTTGTTGTTATAAGGCAAATGCTCTGGGGGTTCATTTTGGTCCAGAAAAGGGTTTCTGGGTTGTCTCCAACCACTGCAGCACTGGGAGACCTGTGCCATCTTGGGCCTGTTCTGAAAGTTACCCACTGATTTCCTTTAACGCTAGGAGTGTTTGCACCCAGGGCTTTAGATCCAAATTTGCTTCTGGGAAAAGATCCTTTAAATGACAGGGTAAGGAAAGAAGAAAATAGGAGGCAGCATGTTTTTGCCAGTCTTTCTTTTGCAGTTTTCTGTAGACATTTCCCATCCCATCACTTTTTATTCATACAGAGCAGGAAGCCTAGCGAGCCTGCAGCATATACTTATGTTCTCCTAAAGGAAAAATGAAAGGCATAAAAGTAAGGTGGAAAAGGAAAAAAAAACCAAACACAAAAAACCCAGCAAAAAATATTCTCCTTACTCCTGGGCACCATTCCCCTGGTAAGCATTGACCCTACAAAAGTCTGGGGCTCTGAAGTCAGGTACCAGCCAACCTTGAAAACGCTTGGTTTCAAATGCCTTTTTTTTTTTTTTTTTTTAATCTAAACAAGGCATTTTCCCTTCTCCTCCCCTTTGTCTGATACTTTACTGCACATTACATTATTTAGAAAAATGTCACTGGAGGAACACTCTGTGTGGTCTCATAAAATATTAACGACTCCTGAAAGAAAACTTGAAATCAAGATGCTTTTTCATGCTGGGGTATGTAGTCTCTTTTGTTGGCTTTTTTTCTTTCTTTTCCCGTCATGGAATCTGAATTGCTTGTCTGTCTTTCCCTTGATATGAACTGTTCCTTATATTTACCATATTCCCCTGGAAGAAGAAGGGGACTTCAGGGAAAAAATGGTGTGATGCTGATGGTAACCAAGAAGTGACCTGTCTCTGCAGCAACAGCTTCTGCAGATACTAAACTAAAGTCCTGTGCAGTCATTTATTTTTAGGATAATGTCGATGAACAAGAAAAGTGAAGGAGGGGAAGGAAATAAAAAGCCAGAACAAGCTGATTTCCCAATCAAACACAGATTTCTGGCAATGACTGATTCACTGTTTTAAAACATATCTGAAGAGACAACAACTGGTTGTAATTCTTTTAAGGAATGGAAAAAAAAAAGGAAGAAAAAAGCACCCACCAAGAAAACCTCCATGTAAATTGAAAAGCAGTCTGCATGGGGGAAAAATAATCTGACCGAAAACTAAGGGAAAGTAAATCTTCCCATAGTAAAGGCCTATAAATTTAGAGGTGGACAGCAGTCCTGAGTAAAGAATACCGACATTTTAAGTGAAACATTTGCTGGCAAAGTGGCCGTCGAAAGTGGTTATTGAACGTCTTGCGAGAGAGCAAATTGTGGACTAGAGGTCTTTCTTATATTTTGTAGCAAAGCCAACTTCCATTGATACCACCTCGATGTCAGCCCCTTTCTGCAGCCATTTGTAAAAGGGCTTGTGATGTGAGATTGACGACTTAAATACTTCATCAATCAATGCTTTAGCCAATGTGTTGTTCAGTGATTGGTGGAAAATTCAAGTAATCCATCTTACCCCATCACCCTTGTTCTTTATTCTCTTCAGGTATTTTCATTTTTCCCCCCCTTCTTTATTTGTTCACTTTCACTACGATCTGAAAGAGAAGCTGGGCCGGGAGGGAAGGGCCTGCTGCTATCTTTGAAAACCTAATAATTGCAGTAAAACTCTTCAGCGCAAAGTGCTGCTGAATTAACTGAACTTTTAATGATCCTAGAGGTGGTCCTGGTGCATGTGGACTAGCAAAACACAGGGTAAGGCTGCAATTTGCGCCATTCTGTCAAATTAAATATGTCAAACATCCTGAATCATTTATATAATCAACAATAAGGTGCTTATTTCTGCTGAATTAATCGACTAAGTAGCTTTAAGGAAAGAAATAAGTATGACAAAAAGCTAAACAGTGAGTGTAAAGAAAAAAGGGTTTAGGTTATTCATTTTGGCAGAATGGAAGGACATCCTTTGCTCAGAGAAAGAATATTCTTTGCTTGCAAGTGAATATTTATGTTGATATCTGGTACTCCTCATTTTAATCTCAATGAGGATGTCAAATTTTAGCTGCTTACTTCAAATTTTAGTTTAGATTATACAGACACAGCACGGGCTTCATAGCAGTCTAGAGGAATAGGCTTTGCTCATCTAGATTTTGCTTTTGCATCTAACAAAAAATGTTTCTAACAAAGAAACAACTTTTTTTCTCTTTTTTTTAGATATAGGGAATGGTTTTCTTAATATATTATTGCTATATAGACAAACACAAAATTACAAGTAAATACTGTACCAGAGACACATGTTTTCAAAGACTTGAGGTGGCAAAACATTTATGTGTCCATTTAGTTTCAGGCATATGTTTAGATTATTTCTGTTTGCTGGATCTAGTAGAAGTGTTTGCTTTGTTGCTGTGGTTTTCTTTTTCTTTTTTTTTTTCTTTTTTTTTTTCCCCCAGGAGATAAAAATTAAGCTATCTTTAGGATAGACCTCTCATAAAATTTTTGATCTGCAATGAGAAGAGTTTATAAATGTTTTATAAAGTATAGAATTGTCTTTAAGTATGTGGAAAAGTGACAGACATCTCAAAAACTGACATTCCAGTGGGAAATCTTCACATGCATTTTTAAAGGATGTTAATTCAGATACCAGCCAATGTGAAGGCAGAGAGTTGTAAACTTCTAAAGTTGGTGCCTGATTTATTCTGAGTTTCACACATAGTTTTTTTGTTAAACATTATCTTAATCACATCAGTTTAAAATGGGACTATAGTCAAAAGGGAAAGAGCAAGTGAGCAAGAATCTAAACTACACTGGCTACTGTGGAGGCCAGGCAAGCCACTCACTTGGTCCTCATTATGCATTTTTTCACATCAACATAAGAAAGTGTCTGGAGAGTAAAGTGAATTTTATGATGCTATTGTTTCCTTTCTGTTAGTTTATTTATTTTCCACTTTCAGGAATCTGGGTCTCCAAGACATTGGGGTATGTGAGTTTGGGATATTCTTAATCTGCAAAATCCCAGATAGAGGCCACAATCTGGGCAAAATACCCTCAGTGTTTGTATAGCAGCAAAAAAGCAGTGAGAAAATAACTTGAGGCTAGATTATGACCATGCTTATATCATGATTTAGTTAGTTTTACACAAGACAGACCTAACCCTACAAAACAAATTCAAGATCGTTCTGCACAGAGAGTACATAAAAGAAAAAAGAAAAACAAAAGAGAGAGAGAACTATTAAAGAGCTAAGAACTACAAAACCAAAAGAGCGTGAGAACGAACAGGCAAAACTTTTTATCCGGATCCACATTAAAATGCTGTACAGACTCAGTCAGTACCCAGCAAGACATTATTGCATTATTAAGCATCCCCACTTTTGGAAGGCTGTAGTGTTGGGATGCCAAATTAGTCCAAAATGTTCAAAGCAAAATAAACAGAATAAGAATTTTCATGACTTGTCTGGACCTGTTATCAGGCCAGTAACGAAAACAGGACAAGAAGGGAAATGTCTACCTTTCCTCCATACATTTCACCTTTCATTTCACAGCTCCCAATGCAGCATATTGCTAAGTTGATATTTAAGGGACATTTGATACTCCTTCACCTGAATAAAAAGAGATTTCTTTGTGTGCATTTGTCTGTTCATAAATGAGCTGCTTGGTGAATCATTCCTGTCATTAGAAGGTAGATAAACTGCAGGGAGGGAACAAAGTCATCATTTCTACCTCTGTGAAAATGATGGGGGTTTTTTAATTATTAAAATGCAATTATTTCCATTATTGATGAGCGTGATACTCAGGACAGCATCAATACAAACTGTCCAGGACACACACTCACTTGGATCTCAGGCTGGTCTGGCTGCAATAGAGTATTGATGCCAGTGTTTGTTTCACTTCTAATTCACATAATGGATGAGGACTTAAATACAATCCATGGCAAATTAGTACCTAGAAGATTGGGTTTATTTATTTATTTATTTAATGTGTTTATTTTTGTTACATGTAAGTCCTTCCACGATACCAAAGTAGGAGACTTTCTGTATTATGGCAATTAAAGAGCACTAGAATTTGAAACATAAAAGCTGATTAATATTTGAGGTACATTCTAGGTTCTAAGAAACTAGCCACCAGTACAGGTGTCAAGTTGCTTTCTGGCCCCGGTATTTTGCATGTTGCTTTTATTTTTCCCTATAATACGTACATGGGTATATATTTGCATGCCCATGCACTTTTGAATATAAATAAATATATGCAATTATTTTCATTTTCCAAAATTTTCTTGCTGCTTGTTTCCCATAGTGCTTACAAATCTGACTGAGAGACTGAGATGCGCTGTTCACATTTTGGCTTTACGAATGGAGATGCCACATCATTCTTTTGGACCTGACCCATGAAGACACATGGCCCTTAAAAGTGCCGAGGCTGAGGAAGCTGGAGCCTTTCTGCGTGGTCGTAGGTGGGCACAGAAGGGAAGCGGGTCTCCTCTACTGCTTCTCTCCACTCGGTCAATGCCTTCCCAGAGCCTGTCCCATCTCTGCTACTCTCTGCTTAAACATTAACAGTTTGAAATGAAATGCCCATAAATGTGGTTTATCCCATGGGCATTGCAGAATTCTGCAGGTATGCAAATGCTTCACATGTTTGGATGTCCTTCTGAAAACATCCATGCCCTGCCGAGCAGAGAGCCAGGGCAGGTGCGTGTGGGAAGCCTGTGCCTGGCCTGAGAGCTCCTGGGTCTGCCCTGTGTGGGGCGGGTGCTGCGGGGGGTGAGACCTGGGAGAGCCTGGCTTTCCAGTCTCCATTGCTTTGTTTCTTTGGGAATCAAACCCCAGGCTTTTAGGGCAGCAAATGGGCTACTCCAAAGCAACCCCCCCAAAGGCACTGTGAGCCACAGGCCCCCTCATTTTGTGACACAGCTTAGCCCCCCCAGCTTATAATTTTTTAAAACTGCCACCCCCTCCCCAAGAAATTAGGTAGTCACTCATACAGGACCTCAGTATAAGCACATTTACCGGTGTCAAAAGGCAGCTACAGATGCATCTTCCAATTAAACAAAGTCCATTTGTCTTCTGTCTATACCACAAGTCTAATACAGGTCTTCCCTTGAATGTTCTGTGCTACAAGTTGAAAGCATCATCTGCACAAAAAAACATGACAAAGGCTGTGTCCATGTTGACAGGTTTTCTTATAGATGAGGGGATTGGTTAAATGCACAAAAGCAACTGTGCAAAACAATCAGTACAATACAGTATATCAAAAGTAATTAAAAGCCTTCATTAAAAATGTGACAACCAAATAATTTTATATTAGACAGAGAAACCCCTATTGACATTTGGAAATAATGAATAAACAAAATGTCAATTCACTAACATTTGCTATTTAGACTTTGATGCATACTCTTAGCTCTAAAATCTGCTCCTGGATACACACAGGAAACTCCTATTGAAGTCGGTTGGAGTTGTTTATGTGTAGTTGGCAGCGAATTTTGGCCCTCAGACATTTTTTAGTGTTCATTTAAGAGAGTACAGGCTAGCATAACCCTCCGTTTAACCCTCTGTGTGAAGGCATTGCTCTCCCTGGATCCAGACGTCATGGCTAGGAACCATTCTCTCAACACAGACCCCGCTAGCTCCAGCACAGCTTAGGCAAAAGGGGCGATGCAGTCACTGCATTCGCTTGTTCTATAGGAATTTAATACTGGTATAGACAAGCTAGAGCAGGTTGATTTTTCCCTCTCAGTTATTGCAAAATCTGGTCTCTAGTATTGGGTAAAACACAGTACAATTATTGTGGCAGCCTTAAGGACCCCTGTCCAAGATGGATGATGTTGCCATCGGCGTAGCAGGGACATGCCATCACACTCATGACAGAGCAGCGCAAATGAGGATGAGGCAGGTGCTCAGAAGACTGGGATAAGAGTAGCAATCCTAAGAACTGATGCAGATTTGCAAGTGCATTTTCTGTACCTCTCCAACTCTTCCTAAGGATTCTTCTTAGATCCCACCTCTGCCTTTTGCTTGTCACCTTCCCAGCCCTCTGCCCAGCTCCTTTCCCTTCCTCTCACAGCTAGGTGTGTACAGCAGTGACAAAGGGGAGCTTGTGGTGGTGGGATGCTGCCACTTCGGCTCTCGGCTGAGCGGCTCACTCCACCAGTGGGTGCAGAGAGCTGGGGCAGGGACTGGCAGGGCTGCCTGCGAGCCACAAGCTGCTCTCCTGAGCCCTGTGAAAGACCGGGGGAAGAACTGAGACCTCTTCTGAGCTCCAGGACTTTGGGCTCAGGCCTACTCCTTAGAAAGCTGCTGCTGTTCGTGAAACTGGATGTTGCATCCATCAGAGTTAGCTACAAAGAAACGGCAGCACCTGGAGGTTGGAAGGATTCTTCATTATTAGTGTAAATTGTCAAAATAATGCAGTGTGTAAGAAACAGAGCTGCAGTTCTACATTTACACGGTGGCAAGGAGGCCAGTCAGCAGTGGGTGGTGGTTAGTTCTGCGTCTTCCCTGTGCTCCTCTCACCTGAAATGGTGCTTGATTGTTTTCCACCTTCAGTCGGCAAGGTCTTGAGTACGTTGAGGACTACATGTTTTCCTTTACACTACGCCCACCACATTTCCAACGAGCACAGGCGCACCGTGCTTGGCAGAGCGAGAAGACAGGGAACAGCCTGGATAGCTTTGTGCGCAATCAGCCATCATCCCTTTTCCTTACACAGCAATAGGGATTTTCCCAGCCAGGACACGCACAGACACTTCCCCACCCCTGTGCTTGGAAGCCTTAGTTTTCCTCAGCCTCCCAGGTCTGATATCTGGACCATTGGCCATAACCAGTGTGAGCACATGCCCATGGTTCACAGTTTGCCTGAACATCAGAGCAGTGTAAAGTGATACAGCGTTTGGAGCACTGCTGGGTGTGAGAGGTCCAAGGATAGGGCTACTTCATGGTTACTTCTCCAGCAGCCCCCTGAGTGCTTTTCCTACTTCAGTTACAGCCCAGAGATTTACACATGTGAAGGAATAAAGATCTGCTCATCAAAATTAGTGTTACAATGGCAGTGGTAGGGGCTAAGACCTTTCTTTATACCTTTAGATTCATTTTTAGGCATGAGAAGGAGCTCTGCTTCTCCCTATGTGGGATCCCAAATATCAGGAGTTTGTTTTAAATAATTCTCTGGTGTAAAATCATATCATTTTCATGGCAGTACTTCCACTGGTGTTAACTGCTATATGCCTAAAGCAGCCCCCAAAATAGAATTTAAATGCTCACTTTTAATGTCTTCATGTAATTTTTAATTCCTGGATTTTAACAAGTACTATCCAATGATAGTTCTGCCCTTAGATTTAACAGTTAAATTTACAGTTTTAAACTGTTTTTATGACAGCCAGCTACATCAAGGTGACAAGTCTACTGCTAAAACAACAATTTAAGTACTGCATTTACAGTCAAAAATATTTTTTGTCACTCCTAAAACGACAAATTTCAATTGCTCCTTATTGTTAAAAACAATTTTAAAAATTACACAGTGAGAACATAACAGTCTCTGTCACTGTGTAATTAAATCCCTTGAACTGTTTGCTATATATAGAAATACTGTATTATAAAGTGTTAGTTACCATTAAAAAAAATACCAATTACATTTATAGTGAAAACCATTAAATTGATTTACAGCAAAACAGCCAATTCACTGTGTTTGTGCATAAAGCTGCTAGCAATGTAACACAAAATGTAGTTTTCATTTTGAACTCTGCAAACTTAGGAAAATTATAAACAGGAAGATACAATAAAGCTAATGAACACCTGAAATGCTTATATTCAATAAATGCTTTTGCACTTAGAAAATAGTTCTGTTGGAGAGACAGCTTGCTGGTTTCCAGCACAGTGCAATTCTTTGGTGTGATGAGAAATTTGGAAAATAATTAGGAAGGGTCTGACTCTTCATGAAAGAGTCCAGCTCAATTATGGGCTGAAATTCATCCTTATTTCCAACCTAATTTCAAGCATATTGCAGTGCTTTGCTGGTCTTGGTCTCATAAATGTGGAAGGTAGGCAGGGTGTTTCTGTGTTAAACACATTTCCTATCTGCATATGTTAATTTTTTAATATATTTTCCTTCATAGCTAATAAGTGATATGTACCTTTCTCAATTAACATTAATTCTGATGTTGTATATTTTTAGATGTCACTAATAAGCATCCTGATATTATTTCAAGGTTCAGTTGAAGTGTAAAAGAATTATTTTCCATTTTACCTATGTTCAGTATACTCTAATAACCCAGTAGTTATTTACCAGTTTGTCTATACTGCATGCACAGAAGCAAAAGCTACCTGGCATATAGATTTTACCTATGGCAAAATGGAAATAAATATAATCTAACCAATAAAATCCCATAGCATAGCAAAGTAACTCCATACCTCCATCATAAGTATTTTGTTTTCTTTTAGACGTCATCCTCTAGTAATCCACCAGACAATAAATCACCATCATTTTTTTTTGGAAATTTTTTACCTAGCGGGAGAGACTCCTAAAGCTTGTTGATGACATCAAGCCCTTGTTAGAGCCAAGGGGAAAGGCACCTTGCTTTCAGCCTGACTTAGAGTGATTCCTGAAGTGTTCCTGAAACACACCGTTTCGCAGCTGCTGTTCTGTTACACAAACCCACCAATGGATGTATTAGTGGAGAAGATACGGGAGCTGGTGGGTGACACTACGTATTTATTTATAGACATTCTGCCCCTGGTTACATCCGTGGCTTCTTGCTTCCTTGCAAGCAGGAAAAAGCATCTCCCCCTTTTTGCATCAGAACAGAGCAGGGCTCAGTATTCACAACCACAATAGCTGAAGACCTGGGGTAGAGATGATGGAATAATGTGCAGGAAGTAAATATTTGGCTGTGTCTATACAAACATTGAGAAGCAATGAAGAGCTATGACCTGTGTACCTTTCTCACTTTAAAAAGGCACTTTAATTTTTTGAGCTATGACCTGTGTACCTGCTTTCTCACTTTAAAAAGGCACTTTAATTTTTTAAGCATTGGCTCACTATCCATTTGAACTTGCAGAAGACAATCCAGAAATCTGCTAAATAAAGTTTTTTCCCACCAGTCCAAATCATTCACCAGAATGAGAGAAAAACCTCTATGATTTACTTGTTTCCCTTTTAATTTCAGATCTGGCATTGTTTTTCCTGCATAACAATAAATGCCAATTAATAAAATCCGGTTAAAGACCAGCCTGCAGATGCAGCCAACATCTGCTTGTGAATCATTGGTATAAAGAGCATGAATGAGGAGGGAAAAAATGTCCCACACTGGCAATGTATGTAATGAGCTGCTGGGCACAGAGGTGTTAAGAGCCATCCGCTCTTTCCCACCCAGCAGAGGCACAGCCGCCCACCACCCACCGCCCACCGCTCAGGGCTGCCTACAGGCACCGCGAAACAAAGGTGAGTGATTCATCTGGAGTCCAGACATTTCTCCTGAAAGCCTTCGATACTCTGGGACAGAAAGGGTCGTTACCAGGAGAGTGATAGGGGCTAACGAGACCAATATGCAGCTCATCTACTTTGGCAATCTCCAGTTTTCAAAACCCAAGTGCCTCTTATGCTCGATTGTTCTGACTGAGGGGAGCAGGTTGTGGGAAATGTCGACTTTTTGTTATCAGCCTTTTTCCCTTAAATATGAGATAGGTTGTATATACTGTTTGGTATATCACAAACAATAAATGAAGCTGGTTCAAAGTGTCTGTGCTAAAATGGAAAGAGAAATACCACACTCAGAAGAAAAGATTAAACCCCACAGAAAATGCAATTATTCCTGTCAGTCAAAATTTAGAATGAATTTTACTGGTTCTCTATGATGCCATGTTCAGATTTTTTAATGAAAATGAAATCAACTTATTTCACTTACTTTAAAACACTGAGATTGGCAGTATCACAACATCAGTGTCAAAAGAGTCTGGTGGAGCCAGCTTAAATCATGCCTGTTTTAAAGTGCTAAAATTAACAGTGATGCATGAGACATGGTCAGTTTTCCTGCATAAATCGTCTGTCATAGATGCCAGATTATAACTCTGTGATCAAAATATAATTGCCTTTTTTTCCTACATTTTCTAAGTACAATCTATAATCTCACAAAATATTTTTACTTTTAGCAAAAGAGGGACCAAACCCCTGATATTTTGTTTTCTTGGAAATGCATTTTTCACAGTCTCAGCTTTAAGGTATGATAGTGAGCTGGTCACTGGCTTAAATGATGCATGTGGTTTCAACAGAACTTCAAATCACTGTCTCTAGCTATATGAAGTATGGAAAGGGTTACATTTCAGCAAGCTTTATCATATCAATTAATGAGCCTTTTCATGCCTTCTTAACTCTTATTTTACTATAAAGTTTTAAACCAGAAATCACTGTGACAAGTTAATGACCTCGAGTTTAATGTTTAAACTGGGACGTTACTTAGGTCACAGCATGAACGAAAACAAAAATCTTTTTATAAACTTCCTCCCTTTCGGTGCATGCAGCCTTCCCCATTCTGTGCCTCCGTGGGTGTCAGCTGGTCCTTGGCAGTAGAAGACATGTTCTTGCATTCTCGGTCTCCATGGTTGTCACCTATAGTGAGGAGAACAGTTAATACAGAACAGGAGTGCTGAGTTCTTCACTAGTTACCCAGACTTGTTGAGGTACTGCCCTGACAGGCTTGCGATTTTACTCATTAGTTATACAGTAAAAAATCTGAATCCTTTCAAGGCTACAGATGCCAGCTCTATCAGAAGCACAAGAGCTTCAAAGTGGATCAAAGCTAACTTTTCTGGCTCCTGGTCTCCCTCACAAAATTCCTGATTTGTGCATGTATGAATGAGCACAAAACTGGAAGACACAAGATTGACGGATTTAACCTTTTGGTTTCAGTGAGGGGAAAAAACAAAAGGGCTGAAAAGCTAAGGTCTATCCCATGTAGACCAACAATCCAGAGTCCCAGAGCTGCACGCACCCAGGGCTTTTTACCTGCATGCATAGTTGTCTTTTGAATATTTTAAATTAATTCATAAAGATTTATGATTTTTTTCATATGGTAATGTTGGTGAAATGAGTAGCTTTTCCCCTCCCTAATATATGAATTCTGTGAGAATGTTATGGGGTTAAACCAGGATTGTTCACCAGTCTTCTTTTTTCTAGTTATGATTCAAGCTGGAGCATCAGTGACATGGTATCCTCCTCAGATAGCGGTGTGTTTGTTAGCTTTGGCTCGTACCCGTCGTGCCTTGGATGATATCTCCCCACGCTCTCCAAGCTGCAGCTGTTAGCTGCTGACCCTTGGCAGGCAATGCCTGGTAGTCCAAGTGGCAGTCCTGAAGCCCTGCACATGTCCTCTCACCGAATCCGTGTGAATGGAGGATGTAGGGAGAGGGGTCTGCACAGCATCACTGCTGAGCCGTTGCCTCCTCCCACGCTTTCCGAGCCCAAGCACAAACGAGGGGGATGCTCCAGTTGCACCGATTTCTACACATCAATGCCTTTTCCTTTACCCGTGCTGCCTAACTCCTTTTTGATCTTCGTGCATTTTACTTCCAATCTAATATGTCACATAATATTAACAGACTTAATTAACTGAGGAGTTGATCCCGCTCTCATTCAAGTCAAGAGGAATTTGGCTTTGAGTGAAAAGGGGAGGGCTAAGATGAGGTAGGGTCAGAGGTCACCCAGTTTAAAGAAATTTATCTAGGTTCACTTTAAAAAACACATAAATCTTTCTCTCTTCACATTGGGGATAGACAGCTAGAGGAAGTAAAAAGCATGGCAAAAGATTTGCAGACAGCTTGTCATTTGGAGGCAAACATAAAAAGAGCGGAAGCCCCCCCCCCTTCGTAAGGGCTTTCCCATTTCCATCACTTTCTGTTTTTCTCTTCCCCTGTAAGGTGTAGAAGGGAGAAAAAACAGCCTGTGTTCAACCAGAACTGGTGCAAATGTGCAAAGATCATAGGTGCCCCACAGACCTGAGGAAGGACCCTCCTGGTGTGTATCCCACAGTCATGTAGCAGGATGCTCACTCATCACATTGCCAAACCCCAGGCGGCTGGAGTTCTCCTGCCAGGTGCCCATCGCGAGGGTGTACCTGCACTTCAGAGCGGTTATCGCAGCAGGGGTCCCCGCAGCTGTCACCGGAGGAGGTCCAGGCTGTAGCTACGCTCCACTCCCATCACATGGGTGGAAGCGCAACTGTGCTGCAGCGGGGGAACAAACCTTTGTGTGGTGCCACAGATGCGCATTTGGCCACGTGAAGGAGACCACACATCCCTAAGTGCCACAGTGGTGGAAGTGCGCTTCTGAAAATGTCTGGCACCAAACCTGGTCCATCACAGCCTTGGAGGCTCTTGGAGGCAGGAAGAGCATGCAGGGGGAGCATTGCCTCCAGCAATCTGCACCCAGCCTACAGGCTGGGGGAAGAGGGGGGGGACATCCTTGAGGTAGCTTGGTCAGCTATAATGTTAAGAGGAAAAAAAAACCCCAAACTACGAATTGATATCCTGTAACAGAAAGGAGGAAGGACTGATGAAAAATGTACCTGTTTATGCACCCAGTCTACTACCACAGGACAGGGTTGCCTGGTCTGTATTCAAAGGTGAAAATGTCATAGGAAATGGTGATGCCTTCATTCCTTCTCCTGTACTGCCCGCCCCTTTCAAAGTGTGCACACTTTATGGAGGACAACATTTACTATTTATTTAAGAATAGAATATTTATAATTTATATAATAATATAATTATTTATATAATACTACTATTACTATCTCATGCCCCCAAATGCCCATCATATTTTGCTCTCACGTCTACTAGCCTTCCAGTAATAAAAAGCCAAAACACAGCAGCAGCAGCAGCAGCAAAGATAAAGCCCATGATGTGAATGCAGAGACACTTCGTCTGTTGAGTATTTATGAGTATGTAGTATCTGGCATTTGAAAAATCCTTTGGCATGCTATTCATAGAAAAAAACAGACGCTTGCGAGATGAAAGTTTAAAAATATTTTAAAAGACCTGATTTTCCGCTCCAGGCTGGTTTCTGAATGCTGTTCAATTTACATCTGTTTAGTGATTTATTTAATAGCTGTGACTAAAATAATAATATGGAATAACTACAGAAGATTAAACTAAATTTTGTCTTGTAGATATCCATGGAAAACCTCATTATGAAACAGCGAGAGTACCCCATTTACTATGACATTAATACAATGGCAATTAAGATAAGACTACTATGACTTTATTGCTTTGATTTCGGTTTTGGAACTTGACTAAAGGTGTAGCCCTGTTTCTGGAACACTCTCCTGTTTGCACACTGTGTATTTATGTCCACGGGCATGGCAGTGCTAGTGCTCAAGGAACTGTGGAAACTGCTGCTGTCTGAAATTTTTCTTCAGAATTTCTTGTCACTTAAAAAAGTTTTCACCTTGTCACATGTTTTCAAGGCCACTGTAGGCCGGCATCAGGATGTGCTTCTTAGATCTGCCAGGGGAAGATGCTGATGACTGTAAAAGGGAAATGTTTCCTTGATGTGGGAGTGATGTGGAGGGGAGAGGGAGCTAAGGGTCATGGTTGAGCATTAAAATGGCTGCCAGGCTTGCACTGGCAAGTACCAAGGGAGCGTGGTACAGGTATTTCTTTTTCTGACAGAATGTCCATGATAAAATTACACTTCCTTGACATTAGCTCTTTGATGGGAGCTGGGGTTTTTCCTCCCTCTGATTTAACTAGGAAATTTTCTCTGAACAATCATTTGCAATTTTTTTAAAGGAAAGACTAAGTCATCTAAAAGTAAAAGGTCTTTCACCACGGAGAGTGACTTGTTCATGTGCTGTTTCTCCGTTTTCTGCCACTACATGTTTTCTGTGTTGATCACTAAAGGAACAAGGTGGTGGAGCCAAGGACAATAGCCCAACCCAAACAGAAAAACAAAATGCTTTTTCCCAGCTTCCCCCCCCCCCCCCCCCCGAAAATACATATTGAAGCATACAGCCCTTTTGCATTTGGACAGAATATGCTGTATTTTGTCAATAACCAGTTACAAAGGAAAATAACTGATTCACTTTATCCTTATTCCAGTAGCTTCATCTCTGAGCCAGGAGGAACACATTCCAAAATAATAACTGCTGCCACTATGTAGGTCTAGCAAGCACTCAAAATGCTAAAAACCCCAACCCTTTTTATTGTTCACTGTAATCTGGGCATGATTGAATTTCTGTCTCATGGACATACCCACTGGAGCTGAAATGAGGAAAACCAGTCCCACTGCAGACCTGACATGAGGCGAGGGCTGCCAGGGCAAGGGCAGCACTGCAGGCAATGTCCATGGTCTGCAAACTTTACTGTCTTCCTCTTTGAAAGATTTGTATCATGTGTCTTGTAGGACACAACAAGTCAAATTTTGCCAGCTTAAGACAAATATTCTTTCTCTATTTTCTGGAATTGGCTTTCTACTCACTTTCTTTCTTTCTCTGCATCAAATTGTTCAATCAGCTGTTACTGGATTTGAGCTCTTTGCTTTTAAAGCAACATGTATTTTAGCCCATCTTTGCTGAACAGCAACTCAGAAGGCTCACAACGTAAATTGACGAAATACATTTTTCTTCCAAAGTGCAACCAGGCCACTTCTTTTTATTATTATTATTTTTTTAAAATAATAAATGGGAGCCTAAAAGCAAGGACAGTAGCTCAGAATATGCTTGTAATGTCAAAAGCATTTGAACTTTCCTACTTGTTGATGTAGGGCCCATTGTTCTTATGAAAATAAAAGAAAAAATACTGCTGAAGTGGCAGGAGGGTGCTTCAGAGATAACTGTGAGCCTTTGGGGAAAGTGGTCCTGTTTCTTCTCAGCTGAGACCCGCATCCGAACCCGTACAAGTGTGGTAAAAACATACGGCAGAGATTTTGTAGGTGACGAAGGCCAGAACCGTAAATGTAGACCAGAGAAAGGAAGGACTGTCTTTCTCACCTTTCATGAGCAATGGCACTTTTGTCATTTTTCCTGTGCCCTAAATAGACTGGATTCAGTAGCTTTGAATTCATGACATTTCTTCTCACACTGCTCTCCAGCTGATAATAAGCTAGTAGCTTAGCAGTCTTTTTTTTTTTTTTCTTTTTTTTTTTCTTTTTAAATTGGCTAGGAAGGCAGGCAAGCTTTACAACCAAAACAATCAATTTCAAGCTGCCGAACCCAATCAGGCCGGTTTGAGAGTGACCCTTTAAATTGAATGTGAAATTGGGAGATGGAGCTCCCCTTTCCTACTCCAGAGCTGGTGGAGAAACCATCACTTCCTTTCGTAAGTGGGTGCATTAATAGTTGTGCTGTTCTTGCAGACATTATGTGCTAACAAAACTATGTGTGCCTGGTTCTGTAGCAGGTTACAGGGGGAAAACAAAGCGAAGGCCATCTGGCTCCACCAGTTTGTATGTATAATGTCCAGATACTAATGCTTAATGCACTTGTAAACGTAAGTTGTCTCTCTCTCAGGGTCTGATTTTAATTTGGGTAATATTCCCGTTAATAATAACATCTAATTACAACATCCATTAAAAGTTAGTAACATTAATTTAACAGGGAGAAAATCTAATAGAGTTCTTAGGGCAGTATTGGCATTTTTCCATTAAATTAATGTTACAAACTTTTAAAAGGATGTCTTAAATAGGCATCGTTAGTGGTGGGAATATTAAACAAATTAAACTCAGGCCTTTAATATGAGGTGGGACCCTATTTATGAATCCAAGCAAAGGTGTCTGCTATGCCTTTCAACCCATTTAAAATGTTCAGCAGGAAGCATAAGGTTGTGCAAAATTCACAGTACCTAATTTTCCTTCTAGTAAAGGCTCAAGTGAATTACTTTTTTTTTTTTACAGTATCTCTTTTGCTGGCCGTGTGGTCCACACATTCCTTGCTTGGCTGTTGCTGGTTTTTGTTCTCAACAGTGATGTTCTGGCCTATTAATTTTCATCCTTTTTGGTTATTTTGTTGTTGTTGTTGTTTGTTGTTTTGTTTTTGGTTGTGTTTTTTTTTTTTCCTTTTTAAAGAGGGTAGTCATGAAATCAAAGGATTAACAGCTCCTCCTCCTACTAGGCAGAGGCCTCAATGGTTTTGAAACAAAATCACAGGTTTGGCTGAAAAGGGATGAATTGTATTACGGATGTATAGGTTTTGAAATGCACGCTCTTGTCTAACTCCAGACCTCATCTGCAATAAGCCAGCACTTACATTTTAAATATGAGCCTGCTTGGATGGCCAGATCAAATTGTTAAAGAGATTAATTTTAAAAAATATATTCTTGGTTTACAGGCTGGCTATAGACAGAACTCCTTATAATGCAAACACTGGATTATGCAGATAACATTCCCCTTGGGGTGAGGTCAAAAAGAAAAAGTACATACGAGAGAAATTAGTCAGATGCTTAATCTAACACTGGAAGAGGATCTGCAAGGGACTGTCTGTATTTTGTGCCCTATGTACAATACAAGCTTCTAGCACAGTCTGTTGTTAAATATTTCAATACAGATCCAACAAAATTTAATAAAGCAGCAGTACAATGAAACAAGCAGAGCAGTGCGGTGTGGTCAGACTCAGCAAGCTTTAGTAATGCATATCCTCAAATTTTTAGCCAACAGTTTGCTGCTCCAAGGTTTTCTAAGCAGATATCTGTAAACACACCATATTCAGAGTACCTGAAATAGATACCGGGACAGGACCTAAGCATGAGCAGCTTGTGTTTGACTTATGTAGCCCTTCTGACTATGTATCGTTAGAAACTTATTAAATCCCTGTTTAGAGAGATCTGGTCTAGTGTAAATACTGAAATAGGTATGCATCCAAGCTTACCAATCTTCACAACTCATTGCATCATTCATTAGGCAAAAGGCTAAACCTGCTGGTGAATTTTACACATACCTGGATATATGGTCACTCTTCTCTTATTTGCATATTTGCCTGCAACACCAGATTTCAACCTGTGATGTCCAGCTGTTGGGCAAACCACATGGACTTTTCTCCTGTTTGGGCACCCATAACATTTTCCCACAGCACAATGTGCAACTAATGAGGTAGTGTAAGAGCTGTAGATTAGCAAATGGTTGATGATCTTGCTGATGCACACCTGCTGGGTGGCCCCAGGACAACCCCCTCCTCTCCTGTTAGCCCCCTCGAACCTGGCATGGGCCGGGCAGCGTTGGGCTGCGCAGACCCCAGAGCCAGGACCTGAACTCTGTTGTACCATTCTCATCAGTCTTCAGGGCTCATTAGCACCACCCAACAGTAGAGCTGCAGTTTGGTCTTTTCCAGGCAGCCCCAGCGTGATCTCCTGCCCACACCCAGGGCTGACACACAGCTCTCCTGGGGGCTTACAAGTTCTTCTTCCCTGGACACCCAGCCCTTAAGGGGCTCAGGCAGCTTCGCATCCCCATCCTGCATGCGTTTTGCTGGTGCAGCCCATCCAACAAACATGAAAACTCAAGAAAGCAACAACAGCCACCTAACCCTGTTGCCTTCAGTGTTTATTACAAAGAAATAACTGGAGGTAGGACAGTTGCCTGGAATTTGAATGGCTATTCCTGTGAGTCAAGTTGCTCATGTCTCAGCAATAGCATCTTACTAGTCCTAATTAAAAATAATAATAATAATATAGGATTAAGAATAAAGAATTGAGAGGAAAATCAGTATGATATTTAAAAAGCATCAAAATATACTTCAATACTGAAATATTGAGTATTATATTTACTATAGGTAACAGCCAGGAAAAGTATAGGAAAAAAGTAATTCAAGAAAAATCGTGTTTTGATTCTTGTTGGTAAACTGAATGACAAAATGTAACAAACGAGCTTGCAAATAAGGGTGGTTTTTGGTTTTTTTTTGGTGTGGGATATTTTTTTTTTTGGTTGGTTTTGGTTTTGTTTTGAATCTTTTGGTATCTATTTAGTTACGCTGTTGAGCTGAGATGAGGAAAGAGGTTTTACCTTACCCAAATACTGCAATACTCCAGTGTCCAAGTAGTTGAATGATGCTGTTTGAAAGAGGAAAAAAGCCTAGTATGCCACTAATCAGATTGGTTTTTCTCTTTTTTTCCACAATAAGCTGCTGTTAGTTGGGAAAATATACAGCCATATGTATCATCCTACAGCCAGAAGTATAAGCAGCAATAATATAGTGTAAATTTATAACCAATACAGGGTTACAAGCAGACTGTAGAGACATATGTTACCTAAAGCAATTAGATTATTATTGTAGTGGTATTAGAACAAAATCATTTACAATGTTAAGGTTTTTTTAAAGAAGAACATTTTGGTTCTAAGCTTTCTCCTAATACTCCCCAATATATATTACTTAGAATATATTAGTTAAACTAAATCATCAGGTGATTTTTATGCTAGCAATTTTAAATATTCAAGACTAAAAAAGAAAAAAACCATGTAGAGCCATTGCAAAGGCTGTTGTTTGCCTTTGTACTTTCCCCTGTTTAAATCCATATATTAATTAAAAACTATCTGGGAAAAGATACCTCTGTGTGCATATTTACATACCTTCATGTATGGCTTCAACATGCCTGAGAGGTATAAAGAATAACAGATAAAATCCCTAAGAGAAACCAGTAAACAAGCAACTATACTGTCCTCCCTAATGCAGATTTTTCACGACATAAAGGCATTCTTACAGCACCTCCACAACAGGGATTGGTTCAATCAATAGGGATAAGCTACTGTTAATTAGTCTGATCTACTTTAATAACTTTATTCAGAAGGAAGGGGCGGGGGGTGGGGAGGAGACTAGGGGAAACTTCCCTGCTGTCAGTATTATACCCTGTAGAGGGGCCTTATATCAGCAATTCAGTGGGAGGAAGTCATGTGGAAGCATTTCTGTATTGCTCCCAGGAGCATTCATCTCCTAATTTGCATTAAACTAGTAGGGAGTCGACACTGGTTTGGATCCATACCTGCAAATCTTCTATTATGAGATGAAAGTATTAAAGTAAGGCTCTCGGACAGACTTGCTTCCTCCCCGGGCTGCACTGAAGTGATTTTCCTTGCAAGCATGATGAGCTGCAGGGTGTGCTGGGGGGATGCTTTTGGGGGTTTTGGCTTTAAACTGGGAACTTGCCTCATGCAAAATTATCCATCGACATTTCCTGTCTACCTAAAGACCTCCGCCAACCCACCCACTCTGCCGAAAGAAGCCCTGGAATCTCGGACCCCTCCTCCGTGCACCCCGCCCCCCCCCCCCCCCCCCCATCCTACAGCAGGGTGCGTTAGAGGGGAGGGAGGCAGAGCAGCCTTCCCACAGACGATTCCATTGAAGGGGCAAATTCTTCAGCTGTGTAACTTGGTGCCCTCTGGATTTCCAGAGGGCTACCCTCATTTACTCAGTGTGCAGTGCTGGCCCAAAATATTCCTGTTTGGAAAGTTTTTAGTTTTCCTGGCTGGATTTATACCTGTACATTCCCCAGAAACCGTAGCAGTCAGACCAAATCAATTAATCTTTTTCTCGCAGTTTCTTGTGGTGCTATCTCCATATGTGTTTGTGCATTTTCTATCTCTCCATCTATCTATAATTATACAACTAGAGCTTGGCTTGGAGGGCAATAGCAGTAAACTATTGTTCAAAGGAGACTGCAAATGGCTTGGAGCAGGGAACTGTCTTCTTAATTAGTCTGGAAAACATCACGCACACTTATGGCACTATAGGAATAATAAATAATAATAAAAATAGTTCCTGAAAGTGGGTTCATGTTGCCCAAAGGCAAAGGCTGGGCAGCTGCTGGGAAGATGATGGTTCCCAGAAGTAAATATAAGTGGATAAAGCATCGGCTCCAGGAAGGATCTTGTCAAGCTGCAGATTCCTTCCCAACCTGATACCTGACAGTGCATCTACTTCAGGTATCTTCACTGGACATATTTTCCGTGATAGGGTATAAAGTTCACTCTGCTTTTAAATGACAAGGTAAAAAGTGAGAAGTAATAAGGTAACTCGCCAGGCTGAGCTGAGCAGCCTGCTGCAGAAGTGTCCTTGGTCTGACCTTTGTAGGCTTCTCTTTTTTTTTTTATTTCTTTCTTTTTTTCTTCTTTTTTTTTTTTTTTTTTGAGGGAGAAGGAGTGCAAAGGCAATCCAGCGAGACTGCTCCTGAGGCCCAGCAATGCAGTGACAGCCTTTGGAAACAGCTGTGCAAGGAGACTGACAGATTCATCAGGTACAGGGTGGCCCTACTGCAGGGCTGCCTCACTGAAATGGTTTAAAGCTTTTTTACAGCTGCTTAACCTAGGGGAGAAAGGGAAGGGGCAGAGAAAGGCTGGGGATTTCACTATCAGAGGCTGCAACACTCCGCTCTGCTCTCCCGTGAGAATACTCCTGGAGTCCGATCTGTTTAGTAATGCAAGAGATAGCCTGCCTATTAAGGCCAAACAAAGGCTATTGAAAAAAAAAAAATAACCTGCCTGAATACAGCTTATTTGGTGGAATTTACACATTTCTGTAAATGAATTAAATTGCTAGATACTGAAGTGATGTATCTCAGCAAAACCCATTCATTGGAAACCAGCAACAAACATAAACTCAGAGCCAAATCCCGCAGACCTTAGTGATTGCTTCGGCAAAGCTCCCAGCAGTTGAAATGGAAGTTCTGCCCAAGTGAAAACTGTCAGGTTTGGTTCACCATGAGACAGTAAAGCCCACATCCAAACGTATCTTCACAGTTTCTTTGTTTTTCTGTTTCTATCTTGAAGAAATCCAAAAGCACTTTTGAAAAAAAAAGTTGTTTTATTTTAATTTTAAACTGAGGTAAATTCAGGTAGGGTACCTGAGACAATTGCACCTATCCCTGACAGCCTGTGTGTTTTAGGTGAAGCTCATTTTAGGTGAACCAACCATGGGTTGAGAGAGCAAATCTTCCTTTAGCTTTAGCAAGGGCCTAAATTTTACCCCTGTGCCCGAAGTAGATTAGAGGAATGGCTGGTTAGTGTCTGAAGTGACCAGAGCAGGAAAGGTTGCCTTGAGCTTCATTCTGGTCCTCTGATGCTATGAGGCTCTGATGTTGGTGGCACAAAACCCCCAATTTTTGACAGTTCAAAGGTATCCATCTCTGAGGTCTCACAGACTATTGCCCACATTACTTTTTGCCTATGGGAACAAAACCATGCTTCCCAGATGCAAATTCTTAATCACCTGTGAGGTAGAGACACCATAGGTCGTCCACCTGCTGGAGTCAGGCACGAGTTTTACCTGAAGGAAGCAGAAGCTGGACCCACCTGCACATCTGGCTGCCTGAGTCCACAGCTGAAGCCCCCAGCAGCTGCTGCAATGCCCTGTGGCTGGTGGAGCTGACAAGACCCACACTTCTTGCTTGAATTTGCAAAGTACTGTGACCGCTGCCAGTAACCAAAACACTGTCTGGCACTCTGCTGCCAGGAGCAGACAGGCTGGGCACCGCATTAGGCTTTAATCTTCTCAAGACATTACACAACGCTTTTGTTTTTCCTCTTGGTTTTACATACCTTTACTGTTGTTTTTCCCGCAGGTACATCTTTTGCCCAATGCCATAGGAACTACAGTGCCTTTACAGCAGCTGAAGGTTACCTTTAGGGTCCAAAAGCAACTTCCTTCTGTGTAGCTCCACAGAAATTAAGATGTGGTTCATGGTATTTTTCCTAGTATTATTGACTAACCACAAGGACTTTTAAGGACATGCTAAAAATCCCATTTCACCAGTTTGCTTTTTCCCCCGTCATCTATGTTTTAATTGATGTGGCTGCCTGTACAAGTCAAAAAGGATTGAAAATTGAGGGGGGTGGGAGAAAGGCTCAGAACTAACATAAGGAATATATACTTTTTTCAAAAGTCCGTAGTTATTCTCCTGGAAGACGTTAGCCTACATCCATTTCCAATCAATGAAGGAAAAAGAGAAAGTGTTAAACCAGTCATGATCTAGAGGATGCAAAGTACACTCCAAGAAATAGGAGGCTGTTTCAGCTCAGAGCGCACCCCGCAAACAGTATGATTAGCCTCACTGAAGAGAGTTTTTAACTGTTGCACGAGAAGGGGAACAAGTGGCTGAAGATGGAAGCTTGTGATGGAGACAAGAGTTTCTTAAACTCTGGCTTTCTTGATGGGGTGAAAAATCTTCCATGTGAAATTAAGCTTTGGTCAAAAGCACTTTACCTTTGGGTAATTACTTTGTATATATCTGAAGGCAAAACTACAAAGCTGCAGAAATTCATCACTTCTATGCAGATTTCTAGAAAAATGTAAGAAATGAGATATAAAAATTCCAAAGCCTCTGTGAGACATGCCATTTGTTCAAGCTGCTATGGAGTGCTGAAGACTGAATTCTAATACTAAAATCTAGATCAACAGTAGCTGTACTGAGATATAGCTAAACCAGTAATTAATACAGTTATCATGCTTATTATTTTGACTGCAGCCCTTTCTGTATGGAAAACACTAATTGTTTATCTGTGCTTATATTAAGACAGCAAAAAAGTCCTGTCAATCTCAGTGCCATTGTTAAGGTGTCATTTCTGACAGCAGTTTCTGTGGGGTATTTTGGGAAGTAAACACTACCTTGGTAATAAATTGATTTTTTTGGATGATGATGATAACAACAACAACAACCACCACCACCATCACCAATATATAATAATAATAATATAATAATAATAATAATATATAATAGCAACGAAGAATCTATAGGATATACCGATTAAAATCATAAAAGCAAAATATACATATTACTGGTAAAGAGAAGAAGCCAGCAGCCTGACTGGAGACTAAGAGCGAGGTACAGATTTTTACTTTTTTAATACTCAGAGATGCATTTATAAAGTAAGCACTCGATCTGAATGATAGTGAGACATACAGGTCACCACCAAGCTAGACCTACAGAGTTCAGAGAGCTAGATCAAGACAAACCAAAAGGTTCGGTGACTGCATTGTGAAATTCAGTATATTCAGAGCTCCTTTACTGAAAAATAACTCCACCTTTGTCTGGAGAATAAAAAAGAAAACACAGCAGCAAAACAGATTTCTGGATCAATATTAGAAATCAGTGCTACAGGTATGACAAAAAGTAGCTTCTTGTTACCAATATCTTATACTCAGTGGTGTTTATATTTCATTTTCTGAACAGCCAGATTATTGTCACCCATTTGTTGAAAATCAAGACATAAGGTAAGTGCTTGGCCCTTTGTAGTCATGTGGAAAACAATTCCCCCTCCCCTGCCTCAAATACTACCCATTCTGTATATGGTATGAATGGGCCACTCTGTATTTTAATGCTTTGTCTTTCTGAAGAAAAGGAATACAGGTTACATAGGTCAGATAAACAATTGTTGTCTTTTATATTGGAAATTATGTACTTTTTGCATTATTTGGCCTTTTAAGCAAAATTCCTTGAAGTTACCATTTGTTTAATCCAGGTACAGGCTTCCCAGTTGACTTCAGTCAGCTGAGACTGATTTTTGCAAGAAATAGCAGCGAATGTGGCCAGTTTGCAACATCATTAGTATTTTCCTTCTTCTATCTAAGTGTATAGAGTGGAGTGCTCTGTTAGGTGGTCTCAGCAAGGTCATTGAGGGCAAGGGATGATATAAACAGTCATCCAACAGCATGACAAATCAATCATAATTAACACGCGGAGGTACTTCCTGCATACAAAGCCCACGGAGGGAAAGGTCACTGGGAGGGATCACCGGACAATGTGTGGATATGGGTGCAAACACGTTTCCTTGCTCCAGACCTCCCTTTTGGCTGCTGAGTTCCTGCCTCGCTGTCAGGGCCACCTGATGCTGGAGCACCCTGGGGTGCTGTGGGGAAGGGAGTGGGGAAGGGCAGGTGGGACACCACACAGCCCATGCCTTCAGACTTCTGTCACCTCAAAATGCATGCTGGATGTTGTACATACCCATCCTCAAGACACCGAAACAACCACGTAACACCCTGCTTCCTTCCCTTACAAAGCCAGTGACGGGGATCCTTATGGCTCAATACCAAGTGCGGCAGGAGCTCACTTTTAAATTTCTAAGCAACTAGTCATGGAATCAACTGAGTGCTTGAGGCCCTACACTGCGATAGTTAGGTGTGGGAAGTCCCATCTTGCAAATCTAAAAGGATTGAGGCTTGGGGTAGAACTGAGAAGATGCAGTGGAGAGGCAGACCTTCCAAAAAATGTTTTCAAGCACTTAACTTTGTACGTAAGCAACTATAAATAGCAGTTGGGCATCTACATTCCTTCTCAAGGCCATGCCTGCCTCTCCCCATATTGCACAGGCAGCTATGACTAGGATCTACAAAAGCCAACCTGAAGCTAATTGGAAAGTCCAAGGAGAAAGTTGTGTTTTAGACACAATTTCTAAAGTATTTAGGCACAGAAAGTGAGAAGTAGACATGTATTGACTGCCAAAATCTACGTCTTGAAGCATCTGCAGCAAGCACCTAAGCCAGACTTTTTTTAATTCACCTATTAATATCTTTACTTGAAACAGTAAGAAGTGCAGGATAAGGAACTGAATTTCCCACTCTCTTCCATTATGCAGTGAGTCATTTAATAAAAGGAGAAAAAATTGACAGCTCTCTTCTTCTCTTCTTTCTCTTTTCTATTCTCTTCTCTTCTCTTCTTCTCTTCTCTTCTCTTCTCTTCTCTTCTTTCTTCTCTTCTCTTCTCTTCTATCTTTCTCTTCTTCTCTTCTCTTCTCTTCTCTTCTCTCTTCTCTTCTCTTCTTTCTCTTTCTTCTCTTCTCTCTTCTCTTTTCTTCTCTCTTCTCTTCTCTTCTCTTCTCTTCTCTTCTCTTCTTCTCTTCTCTTCTTCTCTTCTCTTCTCTTCTCTTCTATTCTCTTCTCTTCTCTTCTATTCTCTTCTCTTCTCTTCTCTTCCTTTCTTTCAGACATGGTCCAGCAAGTATGATACAAGAATGTTTTTCAGGCTAAGCCATGTGGTAATTGCCTATTTTGTGCATCATCTTGGGTCTCACAAGAAAGAGAAACATGCACATATAAAGCTGTCACCAGAAACAGACCTTCAGCACATGGCAATCTCCAAGGTCTTATGGCAGTCAGACCGGGTGTGACGGGAAGACTGAATGTGAAAAAGCATTTGCTTACAAAAAAATCCAACCCAAATACCTGAAATCCAAATGTTGAATACAGGACAGGCCTTCATTGCAGTCATCATTGAAAATTTATTGCAAGACCAAACCCACAGACTCGATCTATTAGATGAAATAAACAATTTCCATGTAGATTAGACATGAGATAAAAGACAGCATAGCCAATGCAACAGAGATACTTTTAAAGTTGTGGTCACTGTCAGTCATTATTTAAAGCTTCTTTTACAGAATAAACATATTGTTTCTGAAAAATACTTAAATCCAGAACATATGATAAGTGATGTGCTATTACCACTAGAGGCAGAAGTCCAGGGGCTTATTGCAGTAGATGCCCAACCATACACTTGGTGACAATTTGTCTGTGTCTTCATCTTATCTCCTGACTATTTAAATGCTGGTGACCAGTTTGGTAGTAACAGCACCATAGCACACCACTGCTACACCCCTCAGCCTTCACCCTCCTCAAACCTTGGAGGGGATCCAATCCACCAGGACCTGTATCTAAGCAGTGGTCATAACACATCTCTTCCTCTGCCATCAGGATTGTTGGGCTTTCACCTTCATTAGTGGATGTCGGGGTTTAACCCAGCTGTCAGCTCAGCCCCCTGCAGCCATCCACTCACCCCCTTTGGTGGGATGGGGGAGAGAAGCAGAATAATAAAATTGGGAAAACTGGGGGTTGAGATAAGAACCGTGTAATAGGTAGAGCAAAAGCTGCACACGCCAGTGAAGCAGCAGGAGACACCATTCCCTGTTCCCCATTTCCACCCCCACTCCCCATTCCCCACTCCCCACTCCCAGTCCCACTCCCCAGGGGTGGGCAGGAGGGCTCAGCCATGCCAGGACAGCCGGGCTCCAGCCTGAGGGGGGCCTGGGGAGGCAAACGCCATCATCGTATGTCCCCCTTCCTCCTCCTTCCCCAGCTGTACATGCTGAGCATGAGGTGCATGGCCTGGGAACCCCTCGGTCAGGGGGGGCAGCTGTCCCGGCGTGCCCCCTCCCAGCGCCCAGTGCCCCCAGCTGCTCGCGTGGGGGGCGGGTGGGAGCGGAGGAGCCCTTGGCTCAGTGTAAGCACCACCCAGCAAAAACGAGAACATCCTGTGTTATCAGCGCTGTTCCCAGCACAGATCAAACACAGCCCCACAGCAGCCACTGTGGAGACTAACTCCATCCCAGGCAAACCAGTGTGGTGAAAAGTAGTGAGGCAAAGAGCTGGAGTATCTCTATTGCAGAAGCAAGCAGTAACTGTGCCACGGAAAGCTGGAGTTTCCATCACTAGGCAGAGGCGGTTGTGTTGGTGGCTGCATCACTTCATAACTGTGGATTCCATAAACTGCTTCAATGTTCTCAGTCTGGTCATGGACTGAAATAAGGTACTTTGTTTCAGCAGATTTTACACTGAATATGATTAGTTTTAATAGCTACAGCAATAATACAGTGTAGCAAATGAGGGAAAAAAAAGTGTTTGACACAACAGAATTAACATTCTTCACATAACAGTTATCATACTATATGTTCCTGATTCGGCTGGCGTTCTTCTACGAGTTTCAGTTTGAACTCAATGGTCACACTAAGTGTGTCTCCCAAATGAAGCCTAGCTCCGCTTAGATTCTGAACAAAAATGCATTTACTATGTAACAAACCCAATGCGTGTATAACCAATTTAAATGCAATTTAAATACTATTATGAGGGTGAAGCATAATTAATTTTAAAATCATATTTAAGTGTTTTTTAGTTTGTGATCTCCTGCCTCATTTAACGTGAAAAGAACATCACTAATCATTTACTTTGCACGCGGGGAGGCTTACTTTCTGCTCAAGTGTTTTAGTATTTTTATTCCTTTTGTTTTGTTTTTTAAACCAGAAGATTTTCCACTGTGCCATATTACATCATAAACTGTTAAAAAGCCCTGTTCACAAAAGAATCCTGCAGAAATGCTGAAGCTCTGACTGACTTCAATTAGCAGCTTTGTCAAATTTCTCTAGCTTGGAACGTGTGACACAAATTAGTGACAGACGTTCAGTGCTCTGCTCTATAAGGCCCATAAACATTTTGGTTTGTACCATAAACAGCAAATCTCAGGCAGCTGAAATAAATCCAGGCAGTGAGTTTAAAGGGGGATATTTTCCAGTGCTGAACAGTGACACATCATGGTGCATGATGGTCTCAGGTATGTGATGATGTAGCGTTACAACACAGACACATAAGTGGAATTAGCAGCCGTAAACAAGTATGAGTTAAAAGGTTACAATTACACTGATGAAGCCTTAACATTAATTTATTGGCAGGGGTACTGTACACATGTAGCATAGCACCACCCAGTACTTAAGCCCTGATAAAAAGCACATAAGAGTGTATACAACTTGCCATCTAATCTAACGTTCAACTATAATGGAATTAAAGCACAAACATTAAGCAGATTTTCTTAGCACAACGTAAGCACTTTTCTAGTTTTGGTCCTCAGGGTGCTATTTCCCTGAGGTTAAAGAGCATAGGACAGGTTAAAAGACACTGTATGTGACCAGGAGTTGCTAGTTTTTGTTGCATTGTAGTTCACATCTCTCTTCTATCTTATATATCTATATATGTATATTTATATCATATATATATCCCTTTCCCCATATATATTCTTATTATACAAACTTATATAAATTTATCACATATGATGTTTGTCATGAAAATTTCGTAATTTACCATCAGAGAGAGAGACAACAGTGTAGAAATTTGTCATACTTGGAGCACATCCACTGGAACGAGGGCCCCATAGGGTACAGACTGTCTCTTTAGGTGCATATAGATGATATAATATAGTGATGGAGAGGGATGCTTGTGCCGACTCTGAACAAAGAACTTCTCAGATGGGTAAACTAGTCCAGAAAATATGCTGTTTACATGCAATTACATCCAAACTAAGATCTGATATCTTACATTGCATTGCACAGCGCAGCAGGTGTCATTCAATATCTGCTTGTACTGTGGTTAGCACAAAGAAGCCAAGCAAGTTCCAGTTGCAATGATCATGCAAAGAATAAGAGGATCTCAGAAGTAAGAGTACTGAAGTTTTCTTGCATGGTACGTACTCAAAGAATGCCTCAAGAAATGGTCCCACTACTTGAACTCAGATCACTCACTTCAAGTGGTAGCTAAAGTAATAAATGTATATTTTTTTCCCAGCACAGTTCAGCCATTCTGCCTAATAGGGACATAGAGCTCATGGGCAGACTCAGCTTGCATACATCTGTGTTCCTGCACTCGAGGGTGAGTGGGGAGAAGGATCCTACCTTGCAGCAATTCATTTATTGTACCCCTAAAGGGATAATATTCTCATTAAACATGCCACTGCACATAAAAAAAAAAGACAGCCCAAAAGCGACACATAACCTGCCCAACCAGATAAAAAACTACTACTTATCTTTTCAGAGCATTCCTGCACCACAGCACAGAAGACAAGATATACCCTGGAAAAATTTTAAACACAGTTCTTTTGTCTGTAGCACATACCTTACTGGGAATCTTAAGGGCAATTCAAAGCTGCTCTCTTGAATCAGTAGTACAAGATCAGAGATCCAAGGTCCTCATGCATGGGCACAAAATGTCTGCAGGTTCGGGCAAACCACCTTCTGCTGGCACGTATCATATTGCACATATATATACAACATTGAAGAAAACACTGAAAATATAGTTGCCAACAACACACCAAGCCTTGACCCTGATCCAGTCCAGCCTCTCAGCACATTCCCACTGGCTTCAACAGAATCATGGTTCCCTCTGGGGTATTACCCGAGAGCATTCGATGTGCTCAGTGAATTGCCATATTCATCCTATTCCTAAAACCATACATGTAAATTCAAAGTGGTATGGAGGGTTTTAACTGTGCCTTCTGTGGCCTGGGCCCTATGTCCCTGCCCTTTCATTCAATGAGTAGGTCTGGGCTCAGTACTTCGGTCAAACTTCCAAGGCAAGGCCTTGCTGCTGCAGGGAAGCAGAGAGGATGCTCGTGAGGCGGCTCTCCTCCTCCGGCAGGTCTGAGTCACAGGGCTGCAGGGGTCTGCTGCTTTCCAGATGAAATCCAAGTTTAAAGAAGATTCATTCCCAAGGCCCTTGCAGCATGCCTCTGAGTGTTAATCCTGGTGTCCTGGCCAAACTCCAGCCTGGGTGGTTACACCGTGCCTGTTGAAATTCTCTGTGTAGTCTCAATTGGAGATGTCATTCTTCTAGCTCCTAAAAAGTGCTGTGTAATGTTGTTAATGCCTTTCACTGGGAGTGGGGCATTTCATTAGTTTTAAATATCCTCCATATCTGCGGCAAGCAAATACTTGGAAAAGTGCAGGATGACCAGAGAAATGGAAGAATTTTTCAGAATGATATTGGAAGCTATTTTAAGAAGAATATGTAGCACCTTTTCCATGGGCCTCCGTGTTTATTGAGGCTGAGGTTATGCATTTGGTTGCAATACAGCATGGGCCTATTTAAGAAGTCTGCAGGGACCAGCACTACCAGATTCTCATTTCTGCCCACTGGCTCCAGGGCCCACACTGCTCTGTCACACAGTAAAGTAGTTCAGACGATGCATCTGCCCCAAAAGAGAGTAATTTCTCTTCTGTATGTTGGTAGCTGGGCAAGAACTGGGCCAACAATTGTGCTGATGCAACGTATGGGCAATTATGGGGCTTAAAGGGCAGTGGGGCTGGGGAAGGGGCTGGGGTACCAGGCTGAGGGGGGAGGCAGCCTGGAGAGGAGGGGGCTCGGGGGGGCCCTGATGGCTCCCTACAGCTGCCTGACAGGGGGCTGTGGGCAGGGGGTCGGTCTCTGCTCCCAGGGAAGGAGCGACAGGAGCAGAGGGAACGTCCTCGAGCTGCGCCAGGGCAGGGTTCGGGGGGGGGTGAGGGGACATTTCTTCCCTGGAGGGGTGGTCAGGCACCGGCACAGGCTGCCCGGGGAGCGGGCACCGGCACTGGGGGCATTTGAGAGATGCGTAGATGTGGCGCTTGGGGACAGGGTTTAGTGGTGGGCTGGGCAGAGCTGGCTTAAGGGTTGGGCTTGGTGATCTTAAAGGTCTTTTTCAATCTAAATGATTCTGTGATTCTAATTAGAGAATGCTTGAATCATCCTTGCTAAAGGAGAAACACCACGTAACTTGGCCCTAAGCATACCAGTGCAGAAAAGAAGGAAGGCTGCTCCTCTAGTAAGGGCATCTGTGAGAAGCAGTAGTCTTGCAGAAAGGATGGATTTTGCTCATCTAATTGAGCACAATAATATAACATTGACCATTTGGATGCCTTTAGTTGTAGCCTTATGCATGTGGGTTTAAAGACAAAATACGTCAACTCTAGCTGGTCAATGACTTCGGCACTGATTGGAACAAGTCAAGTGAGAGTCTTTCCTTGCCCTGATGTGGAGCAGTGACAACGTGGAGCTGTTTTCTCTCCTTACAAGGGTAAGGGTAAGGGTAACAAAATTCCTAATTAAACTGATGATAGAACGGATGCTTGTAATAGTCAGCACTTGTTGCCATTACAGGCCTGGACTGAATTCAGACCATAAAGATGAGGAAACCCATGTGATTCATGTGACCATGCAACCACAGAACCTGGTGGTCTGTACTGAGTCAGTGGCTTGCAGCTCAATGCACCAAACATTAGCATTTTTATTTGCAATCATATGGTTTGGGCCTCTGGGTCATGACTACTTAAAAGACAAATGTTTTTTTTTAACATCAGATATCCACAAGTAAAACGTCTAATTCAAACACAATCTGTTATTTTGGACTTCATGACAAGCATAACAAACTGTCATCCATCTCAGCAACTACACTCAGAATTTTATAGCAGCAGAAGTTACCTGCTTTGCAACACTGTGTGTTCTTGGCCACACTTGTGTGTGAATTTATGTCTTCCATGCAATAATACCCTGACTTGGAGAACTGTGTTGGATTTTTATATGTCAAAGCATATTGGTCCCTTTTTGAATTAGACTTAAGTGTTAAATAGTCTCAAGAATTCATTTTGTGCTCATTCCTTTTCAGTTCAAGATGAATTATCCAAATTGATCATACCACAAACACACTCATTAAAAGAGTTCAACATTTATGATGCATCATGTCAAGCGAGGTCATGATTTAATGTAAGTTGATACATCATAAATTAAGAAGCCAAGGAAACAAACTCCTGAAGGCCAAGGAAAGCATATATTCAAGAAATAGTCTGTAGTGATCTACACGCAAAATCCATTACTGCCAAACAGTATATGTGGATGTAAGTACAACTATAAACTAGGAGTATGTGTGGTACTTGGAAAGGGACGGTTGCCAAAGCTGAAAGCAGCCATGTGTAAAATAGAGCGGGAAAGCAAAAACGAATATGTAATGATGGTAGGACTACAGAGGTTTGATTATGCAACACTGGGCTTTTCAAACTGCACAGTGCAATCTGGCAGGAAGTCTGCTTCATTTAAAATGATCACATCAATAAAAGGTGTAAAAGTAACATTTCAAAATATACTAGGAATAGAGGGAGGGACAGGAAAGAAAGCGAGGAAGTCAAAGAGTAATGTCAGCACAGCATTTTGGTATTATATAAGATACAACAATGGAATACACTGTTACAGGAAGAGATGGGAAATTTCCTGGTCTCAGAGCAGAAAGGGCAGAATTCTGAGTTGCAAATGCATATGAATATGGTTTAAAAGAAAGAAAGAAAAAAAGAAAAAAAGGTAGTGATATAGCATCTTATACAGTAAGGCAATGTTTTCTGTTTGCTTTTCTCTAAGTGTTTTAACAAGTTCTAAGTAGAAGTAAATATTTTAACATTTGAGGTTCTGCACAATTTTCATCCAAAAGCCTTGCAAGAATTGGCTAAGGAATTATAGGAACTACTAATACGGACTTAGCAAATCTTGGCACACTGGGGAGCAAGATAATCCTATCAGTATTTATAAAATGTAAACCTGGAAGAGAAATCGAAATACTAGAAAAGAGCTGCAGGTTACAGTAGGCAATAGTTGGTCATAACAGAAATATTCTCTGTTCATCTGAGTGACTCCAATGGTAAATGCAAATCCTCAACGTAAAACTCAGAGGACGGAGAGGTGGAAAAAGGTAGCCTTTAAACACCGGTAGGCGAGGGACATTACTTAAATTTTGGCAGGCCATTACCAACATATTCTGCTAAATCCACTACAAAATTAGGCTGATCAATTTGAGAGGGTTCAGAAAAGAGTAATAAAAAATAACTTAAGGCCTGGAAAGCAAATTCAGACTATTCCACACAGATTTTAAGGGAAAAAGATGGTTAACTAATAAAATATCCATAATTCCTGTGATGCAAGTGGGCCTTTGAATCTTCCATCAACCCAAATTGCAAGCAGTTCCCTAAATTAGTATCAGGTTAATTGTTGGCGCAGAAGCTACTTCTGTGATGCGCTGAATGCAGATGGACGGCCCTTCAGCGCCAGCTGGCACACCCGGGGTGGGCAGGGGCCCTGCTCTTCTCAGAAGGGACAGGGGTGAAATTCAACCACATCCTTACTTTTTATTTCCACAAGTAATCAACGACATTAGCTTTCTTCCCAGAATAAGGATGTTGCACAGGACTCTTACCCTTATTCTGGCTTTCTTAGGGGCTGGGTTTTTTTTTTGGTGGGGTGAGTGAGGGAAATGGGGAGTGAGACGGGAGTTGTGCATGTGATATTTGTGCTAATTATTGAGTGAATGGTGCTGTTCTCTATCGAGTGAACTGGTTTTGCATTCACACACACCATATCAAAATGTATATGAAAGTGTAGATTACACGTCTTATGCAAATCTGTTTTTATCTTAGTGATAAGATGCAACCTCTCAGAAGAAAAGCCTCCTCAATATGAGAGTGAAACATGTTGCTACTGAAATGCTTTTTTTATATAAAAATATGTTTTCACTCATTGGGATCTAAGAGGTCATCTTCAAACATTAAACTTTGAAAACTAAGTCTCAATGAATTTAGTGCTTTTCTTAAATACGTGCATTTTTCTTAACACACAAGCTAAGACTTTATGTGAGTAATCATTCAGCAAATTCTGACTTTATGAATTTCACTAGCAGTGTTGTGAAATTTGCAGGTGAGATATTATTCATGTCACAAGGGATGTGATATTTGCATATGAACCTTCTTGTTTATTTTTAAAATCCTTTCCATGTCACAATTGTTGAGAAAACAAATTAAAAACAAAAAAAAGTCTTAATTACATAAGAACTGCTTTAAAATTTCCCAATGTCCTCCCTTAGTTTTTATTTCCAGGCAGGGGAGGGACCGAATAGGCTTCTTTTATTTAATCTGCTGCATGTGAACTTGCAGAAGATGAAACTTTTGCCCTGTTCTGAGTAAATATCGGCCACCTCGGAGCCCTGTTGAGGCAGGTTACAGTGTGGAATACCCATTTCTCAGGAAACCCCCATTCCTCCCTCAAAAGGGGCCACTCACTGAAAATCCCTTCACAGTCTGCTACAAAAGCTTTTCTGCTATTCTTCTTCACAATAATATATATTTTACCCTTCTGAGATGAAAAGACGAAGGGGCCCAAGCTAAGAAAAGTTGACCAGGAGGCTGGTGACAGCAGTCACTTGAGATCCTTTCAGAGATGCTCTCAAGCATAAATATTTAATCTCCTTCGTTCCCCTTAGTGTGAATAATTTTTTTCCCCTTCAAGTATCAAAACAAAGTTATTGAAATGCATATAACCCTGATATTTGATCCATGGCCTCCAAGGGTCAAATACACACTGACCAGGCTCTTAAAGCCTGCAGAACTTTCAGGTGGTCACTTTGCACACACCAGCTCATCAATCAAGCAATAATCAGCAGGACAAATGGGGGAAGATGCTGGTACAGACTACTTAAAAGGCCTGGGCAGCTGGTCCACTTCAAGAGTCCCCTTTATATAGTTTCAGCCTTTAGCCCTCCATGTTTGAAGGGAATTAAATACACTTGTTAGTTTCAATAGTTTATCTCCACATCTGTTTGCATTAGCAAACAAAACTGTTCTTGCTTCAGCATCCCTCTTCTAATGGTAGGATCACTTCTTCTGAATTAAGGAGTGCCCTGAAAACACTTCAGCAATTTCAGTTTTCATTTAAGGCATGCCACACATCCGATCCCCCTGCCCCATCTTGTCTTTGTAATAACTGATTTGGTAGAAGCTGAAGACAGAAAAAGACACATTTAACCTAAATAACTTCCCCTCCACAGAAACAGATTATAATAAAGCTCATTGAGTTCATACCCTGAAATAAAAAGCATCAGTGCACACATATCTTGAACGGGGCTAGTATTTATTTTCTCGGACTGTTGGCTGGTCATGTTGATGACAAGCTGGTAGTGATTCTGAGATGTTGATCGCTTCTGTTTATCAAGTAATATATGCCGTGATTATTCTTAGCTTTGCAATAGAGGAGGATGAATTGGTTGGCAGCACAAAGTATGAAATCATTCTGTCTCTCACCAAGGAACAAGCAAAACTGACAACCTCCTCCACTCCCAGTATGTCATAATTAGAAATTAGAGCTGGATCAAACTGTTCACTACAGCTGTAAACTCTGGCAAAAGAAAAAACCCTCAAAAACTATCTGTCATTTACTTAATAGGCTTCCTATTTACTGCGGGCATGCTGAAATTAGGGACTGGGCTTTGGAGCACACACAGAGCATGATATTCCCAAGACTTTCTAGAGGTTAAAAACCTGCTTTAAACTGTCTCTCTTTTTTTCCTTCTCTTGTTATATTTCAAAGCGAAAGTCAAAAAGGGTTTGATTTTTCAGAATTTAAAGATGAAAATGTGGTGGATTCTCCTGACGCTGAAAGCACGTGGTGAACACGTAGCTGAAACATGCAATCTAGGGAAAAGGAAAACATTAGTGGAATGGGAAAGTTCAAACACTGGATCTAAGAAGAACCTTGGAAATTGATTGCCTTCTGAAATTAAGTTATTACCTCAAAGGTCTTCTCCAATCTAAATGATTCTAAGATTCTATATTCTGGGTGAATGTCGTGTTTTGGGTTTTTTTAAAGGAAACAGGAAGGAAAGAAAACAATGATCCGAGTGTTTTCCTTCAAAATGCCATTATCAGAGAAAACAGAGTTAAGAAGATACCGCATTAAATAAAAATAGCAAATAATACTGGGAAAATGGAAAATCAGGGGATTCGAGCCACAGGGTTGCCAACCCAGCTTCTTCATTTGCTGTGGGGACCAACCTGGAAATAATAAAAAACCAGTATGGTCTGGTTTTTATCTGTTTTTTAATGTTTTTAAAGTCTTTAAGTTTGGGCCTGAGTGTTTCCTTATTGTCAACGTACAAGAGCCCACGGGTGTGATCACCCACCTGGAGGTGTGGACGCTCTGCACTGAGTACAGGAGAGGCTTTAGGCAACGAAATGGCCACTCATGGCAACTGTAGGTGGTGAGATGAACGTGGACTTAGAGATGGCCAAAAAGACCTTGACACACATGGGTCTCGTCATACCTTAGGAAATTAAAGAACGGCGAGGAAGACTCCCAGCTGCCAGTGGCAGATACTAATCCTTCCTCAGCACAGCCGCTGGCCAGTGTTTGGCCCAGGCCAACATCAACTGAACACCCTCCGAAACACGGCGTGGGAGCAGCCGTGTGCTGGGCACCCTTCCCAGCGGGCAGAATGCATGGAGCAGCCTGCTCTGCCAGCGGAGCAAGCCGACTGGCATGGACAGAGGTTAGACCGCACGCAGTTCCCATCATCACTTTCCAACAAAAGCAAATAAATGCAACTGAAATTTTTTGATCACTGTTTGAGGGGTGGGTTTTGTTGACTGTTTTGTTGGCTTTTTGTTGATTTTGTTTTAAAGTTTTGAGAGATGGACAAGTAGGGAAACCTTAGGCCCCTAATTTTTTGGGGGTCTATAAATCAGTTATAAGCCTGTTTAATGGCCTATCACCTAAAGAAAGCTACTTATTTAAAGGCCACAGTAACCTTATTTTCTGTTTATGAACCCAAAACTTAATACTTCTGCTTAATTGGAGTATTTCTGTTTAGAAGAAGTGTGCTGGTTAGGATCTGAGTGCAAGAAAGAATAAGTTGCAACAGCAGTGATACAACCACAGTAATATAAATGTTGAAGTAAGTTTGTAAGTGTGATTTCTGTAGCTCATATGATTTAGCAGGATTAACTAAAACACAGAGTACGAAAAGTATTTGAAGAGAGTAGGTTATTAATATCTTCCCCAATGCAAATGTTTGTTTGTCATCAAGCTCTCAGGCTCTGATAATCTCTATGAAAGAAAAGCAAGACAAGAACCTAAAGTGTTCACCGAAAGCTGAATTTAGCAATAAAAGTATTAACCTACGTCTGCATTTCCACTGCAATTACCTGAAATCTGGCACCAACCAGTAAAAGTAATTAGTTTTTTGACCAGGCTCTATTTTACCTGGTTGAACAGGATGGCTGAGACGTTACTGTACCTATTAACGAGTGATGCCTCATGAGAGGAATAAGCTACCATAAAAATATTCCATCATAACTGCTAGATGTAACAGGTGACCTTACAGGCACAGGAGGAGGTGGCAGGCTTATGAAATTAGTATCACTGTCAAGCTGTTTGTAATCCAAGCCCTCTGCCCGGGGGCCCAGCTTTGCAAATGGGCACATAATCAGATAGAAAGGAGGCAGAGGTGGGGGGTAGGAAAAAGGGTAAATAGCCCTCTTTTGCTGTCACTTCTACCAGGGGTCCTCAGCAGCTTCTCTGCTGCTGGCTGGTTGGAGAATTAGGAGTTCAACATCTGTGCAATGCGAAGCAAAGCTGTACCTGTGCCACTGCTGTGCGAGGCACGGAGCATGCCAACTGCCCAGCTGCTCTGCTTCAGGTAAGCCAGAAAAGCCATGAAAAGAGGTGATGCAATGTGCGACCAGCCGGGCTGCGGGTGGCCGGGAGCTGGGTCGCCTGGCTGGGCACTAGCCGTGCCGCACGCTGTGTCCTTGCGTTATCTGGTCTCTGCTGCTGGGACCAATTGTTCAGGAAACAGGGAGTGTCCACCAGGCTGATTTTTTTGTTTTGTTTGAGATTTCATCACTGTACTGAAAGCTGAAAAGCACCTCAACACTTACTCTTGTCCAAGTCATGCAGTCCAAATTGCACAGCCTCCAGTGACAATGAAGCAAATTGTGAGAGGTCAGATTCACTCATGATTCCTTTGCCTGATACTATTCGTGAACGGACAAAATACAGTGCATCCCTGACAATTAAAACCCAAAATTAAAAAAAAAAATAATCAGCATAAAGGTGTTTTTCTGCAGTTTAAAGAAGCAGCAAGTGTTTTTTCAGACTCTGTAAATCAGCATTACTTCATTTGGTAGTTGTAATTTGTATCATTTTGTAATTCATTTTTTATGCATGTATCATTTGTATCATTTTATCTAATCTGTAAATCTCAATAGCAATACTGTTGTGTCAGTTTGAGGCAGGGGAAGCACCAAATTATGTCCAGGCTGGTTTATTCCTTATTTTCCATGGTAAAAGCCATGCATTTACAGTCCATCCTCTCTACTCTATACTACTAACTCACACATTAATATAATATTATGTCATGCTCAGCTTTAAGAACCCCTGACCTATCTATTTTTAAGTTGCCTAAATTTTCAAGTTGTGTATATTTTTATGTTATATATAGTTTTAGGCTGTATATATTTTTAGGTTATATATATATTTTTTAAGCTGTATACAGCTTGCTCTGGTGTCAAAAATACCACTGGTGCTACATTTCCTATCGGGCTTTGTCTGCTCTCCCCCCCACCTCCTAGACTCCAGTAAAATACACTCCACTGTTTGGGATTTCCCATTCATCCCGGCTAAAACAAAGCCAGCAAAGTTTCCCCCACCAAACCGTGTGCCTGTTTTGAAGAGGCAGCAGCCACCGGCTCCAGTTTTGTCAGGGATGAAAAGGGGGCATCGCAGCTGTAAGGCAGCACAGACGTGTGAAATGGGTTTCACACGCTGCTCAGCTACCAGTGGGGTGGCCATGTATGGTTCAGCCTGTGCTAAGTCAAGAAAAGGAAAAGCCTTCAAAGCCACGCCAGCCATCACCTCTTACAAACCCTAAGTACCCCTTTTGACTGCTGTGGCTTTGCTGAAAATAACACATTTAGTCATTTGTCATAATTATAAGAGCGGCGGTGACAAGGAATGTGGGCCCGTCTTTTAGCGCTGCCAGGCTGGCGGTGATGCAGCCAGCGGGGGATGGCTGCTGCCAGCAACCCGCGGCCGCCTTGCCAGCATGCTCCTGCCGAAAGGTCAGGCGTGACCTCTGTGAGCAGTGCAGCCCCGATGATTGATCAGCTCGCAGCAAAACTAATAATTACATAGCTCTTCATTTCCATTTGTCTTCCTAACGTGAGATTTATCCCGGTGTGAAAGATGCAGACCACGCAGGAGTAACTTGGGAAGCCAGACACCTACTGAAGCCCCACAGGTGCAACTCCAACCCCACACCCCGCCCCAGCCCTCTGTAACTTCTTGCTCTCTGCAGCTATTTCCCAAAGACAAATGAACATGTTCCTTTGTGGTCGTATATATTATTTCAACATTTCCTTTTGTATTCCTAAGTGTAACCTGCCAAACTCAACCGATCTTACCCAATTTGCCCTCTCCAGCCACTCTCAGTGCACGTTAGTGTTATAATGTGTTTCTGTGACCCACCAATCTCTAATTTTATTAGGAATATGCGTTTTAACACCTTTTTAATAAGAACATAAATATACTTCCCCCCACTGCCATCAGTTAGCTAGGACCTTCAATATTTTTGTAACAAGTGTTGCTTTCTCACACAAGGAAAAGACCTTCTGCCCCCTCAAAGGAATCCCGAGCTCTTCAGGAGAGTAGAGCGCAGATTCCTGCAGGGATTGCTGCACTTGCCAGAAGACCTCAGCAGAACATACACCCCATGCCCACAGCATGTAAATACAGGGAGGGACATGTCAGGGTGGTAGAAGGCAAACCTTTCTGCTGACAGGGTGCATGCTAAGAGTATCTGAGTAACTCAGAGTTAGTTTGTGTAAGTAAAGTGGTGAAAGAATGGAAGCCAAATTGTTTGAATTTCTGCATTGCCCCTCACCCTGGCCAGCAAACAAGGACACATCAACAGAGGCTTTGTTTGCAGGTGAAGCATCAGTGAACATCCTGAAGGTGCCCTTGGGAGAGGTGACACAGAGGAAAAAAATCATGTGTACACACACAGAGAGACACACACATACAGATGCACAGAGTCAATTCTAAACAAGGACTTCAGGTCACAGTCACCACAGGCTGAGATGCTCTGAGACCCACTTGCCTTAAGCCGACGTTCTTAGTCTCTCAAGCCAAGGCAACAGCTGGCTGCCAGGGTGCCCCACTCCTCTGCACTCTACAGCCCAAGCTGCAGGAAAGATGTGTATATCCAGACCAAGGAAGAAAAGAGTTGTAGCAAACCCTTTCTTTGTGTTTCTGGGATACGGTTTACGTGTGCTGTAGCATGCCTCGTGGGGTGCCAAAAGTGCTCTGGCCAGCTGCATGCTCCTGACAGCCTAACGCTTCTCAGGAGTCACACCAATCAATAAACTAGAAATATCATATTCGAATCTTTATTTACTTGAAGTGTTCACACTTGAATCTTTCTGATTTGCCAGGTAATGAGAAGGCTCTGATGTTTGCTTTTTTACTGTGGAAAACTCATCCAAGCATATTTACAAATCCTCAGTTAGTGAAATTTGGTCAGTAATAATCTAGCACTGAGTAGCATCTTCTGTGAGTAGTCAGTAAAATTACCCTACTTGTGAAACAAGCCTTGGTTTGCAGCAGTAAACACCCCAGACTTGGAATCTGTGTTATCAAAAACCTGGCAGCTAAATCCTTACGGCTTTACTTGCTTTTTTGTGCAGCCTATTCCTTTGTGGCATTCCCAAGTAGCATCCATAAAGTGCCTGAGGTTGGGACCCCAAGATTGTGCCAGATGCTAGCAACATCTCATAAGATGGTAGCAGACAAGCAGCATTAAGTGAGAAGAAACACGTAAAGACCAAAGAGTGAGCTCAGTCTTTGTTGACTATAGCAAACACACCGTGAGGGTCTGCTGAGACTGTCAAAGATCCAGCTTTACCCTCCCAGGTTTGTTTCTGTTTTGCTGATTGCACTGCTTTCTTGAAGCTCATCCACAGTGCATAAAACTTTCTTTTCATTTAGAAAGAGGTCTCATGCTCTATTTTTACTGCAAGAAAAACAACTGATTTCCCCTCCCCCTAGCAAAAACCGGTGCAGGAACCCAGTCCCTGGCAGCTGCTGCTGACTTTAAGCACCATATATAAGGTATTAAACCACCCACTTTATGTTCTAATAACATTAACAGTCTCACATGAACCAGGACATTCAGGTTAAAGCTGAAATTCTCTCCTTAAGTCACCACATTGTGTCTAGGTACAGTATTGCAGCACTTAATCAGGGGGCCTCAGAGCAGTGGGGGGTTCATACCATATGTGCTATAATACCTAAGCACAGCGGGGTGAGTTAAGGACAGAGTTTTAAACTTAACTGAATTTCTTAGGGTCTGCCAGTCCCATGCTTAATGTTTTTGAAAAAAATTGCATTATGTGTGTCTGGAGAACATTCCTCTTGGGGAAAAAAGAAAAAAAAAAAGACATGTTGTGGGTGTGGGGCACAAGTGAGGATGATTTCTCAAGAAAAGATGAAAGTAGGCATCCAGTGCCAACCATCTACAGTGTGAGCATGGACATGTTATTTTACAAACATTTACACAACTCCCATACACATTAACTTAATCCAGGTGACTGTAATAAAGCTGTATTAAAAATACTGTTTCAGCATGAACTTTATATTTTTTAAGCCATTTACTCAAATTATATTGTGTTTGATTTTCTTAGTGTCTTCCGTTTGGTGACCGCTGCAAAGCATGCTCTCTGGTGAGATGCTTACATCTTAAAAATCAATACAACGTGGTAGATTTGTGCTTCTTCTTGGCAACTCTGTTAGCAAATATATATATCTTTGCTATGTATTAAACAAGTTTCAGATTCAAAATTGATCCTCATAGAGACTCCATAAAACAATCAGCCAGAAGGTGAGGAGACAAAATTTCCCAGTGAAACACTGAATTTTCCTAGGGCAGGCCTACATATCTCCCAGTGGTATTGTGGGAAGACAGAAAAATAGACCCTTTACGCCTTCCTAAAGTAACAGAAGATAAAAATATTTAAGCAATACAACACCTACACATCCTCAAACCTACAAAAGAACAATAACAGAAGCTGAACCAAAACTGTACAGCTCGGATTGTTTTCTGGAAACAACAACACTTCTATAAGTTACCTCTCATCTGTGGTTAAGGTGAAATTTTTTGTTTGTTAAACAGTTTTCAGTCTTGTCTAGATATCTACTGTTCCTACAGCAACTCAGCAAAGTAAATTTCCACAGTACATACTACTTACCTCCCCCTCAAAAGAAATTCACTGGCCCTTGAATCAAAATCCCTTTGCACACATAGGGGTTAGATACTTTGCTGGAATTATTTATTATGGCTGCATCATCTGCGAGTGAAATCAATGGAACATAGTATGAGCACCAATCCAAGGCGTGTTGCCCTTCCCTCACTAAGGCAAACTTGGTGTGAGTTCTGATATATGTTATACCTTGGCAAACCGCCGACAACTCACCTGAGGATTCTTCATGTGGGAAACCAACAAGGTCTGGAGGGAATGTGTGAGACAGGCATGTGAAACGCACCCTCAAGAACAACCGCCAGTGAAAACACAAGTTCACCTCTTCAGAGAAAAGCTCATTAAAAACTTGCAGATCTCAGTGGTTTTATTGCAAACCAATCAACCTGAACCTGTAAAGGAGCCTGACCCCACCAGATTCATGGGGCTTCTCTTTTTGACTTTACCTGCTATTGATAAGAACTGCTTTCAAAGGTTCTAAAATTAGCTCCGTGCATCAAAGGATGGTTACAGCATGGCTCGGCGATGTTGCAGTTTTACATGTTTTGCTGTTCTGTGTGTGTTCTCTAATTGGAAAAGTAACCCTTCCAGCCAGGAATCGGTGACTGAGTTAACTTTCCTCCTGGAGGAGTGCTTGGAAATTGACTTCCTCATAAGTTGAGGTTGTTTCCCTGGGATGCAGGTGGAAACTGGAGTGTAGTTCTCATAAAGTTAACAAGGTCACTTTGCTGGGCTCAGGCCTCACGTAATTTCAGTCACCTATTGCTGACGAAGGCAGGTAACGTTCTCTGCCACTGCAGATCAGATCTCTGAAACCAGGGCAGTCATCTTTTGCAGTTTTAACCCACCAAACCCAAATGGATTAAATATGTCCCGAATAATCAGAAACAGAAGTGGTTTAAAAAAAAAAATAAAAAAAAATCTAAATGCTTGTATAGTAGTATAATAAAACAAATATTTATGGTGGGAAATAATTCTGTGCTTTTCTATTTAAGTGTTTTGTACTGGAAGATCTAAACACATTCATAATGACATCAACATAAGCAGGCAGCACCGAAACTATAGACGTGGCACTAAGTTACTAATCCAGAAAGAAGGCACCCCTATGTCTTGTTTTTATCTTTAACACCTTTTAGCTTCTTTTCCTCACACGTCTACACTCCCTGCTTTTAGACTGGAAGAAACTGTGAAGTGGTAAAAGGAGTTTGTGCTCATAAAGGTTTGATGACTCGACCATCTGGCTGGGAAGGCTCATAAAGGAAGCCCTGAGGAGGTTAAGGAGGTCAGAGACTACACAAGCTGGGGCTGAGGTGGGTCCCGGTGCTCCTCAGACTGGCACCCAGATTCTGTCCAGCTGGTTGTAAGGTGCTCTCATCAGCCTCCAAAGAAAAGTGTCTCTGCGGACTGCTGATAAACATCCAATTCTTTCTATTGCTCACTTTCATAATTCTATGGGAACAGAAAGGAAACCTCTCTGCCCATATCCCATTGTAATCGCTTCCATCCTCTCCCAGCACTCAGCTCATTAACAAGTGACCTGAAGGCAGGGGAAAAAACCCACAACTTTTGTATAATGGAGCCTTGCTGCGTAGAGACTATAAAAATAAACAGGCCTGGTTCACTTAAAGAAGAAAAGAAAAGAAAAAAGAAAAAAGAAAAAAGAAAAAAGAAAAAAGAAAAAAGAAAAAAAGAAAAGAAGAAGAAAAAAATACAGAAATGATTTCTTAAAAACTTAAGATCACCCAATTTTAAAAGATAGCTACGTGAAGCGTACCTGGGTAGTATGTTCTTGCATTTTCAATTTATTTTTTCCTTCTAGAAATGTGATCTAGAGCCGCAACTGTTTACACCACAATTCTGTGCTATATGATGCAAAAGCATGTATTTAAAACCTGCACACGCAAAGTTATAGTCTTCTGCTGTACCGAGTGCCCTGGCAGCAGGTAAGTGCCCAGCATCAGGTTTATGAATTGCAGGCTTCATTAGTCTTAAAATGGAAACAAAGGAACATGCGTCCTAAAAAGTGTCATCCTTCATCTGAGAGGGTAGTGCCTGACACATTAGGAATCTATATGCTCAATTAACCACTGGCAGGCTCATTTTTTCTGTGCCTCTCACTCAGCCTCTCCTCCCACCCCTTCCCCTAACCACTGCACCCTTCCCTCTGACCTAGCCCTCCAGCCCTTGCATTGATGGCCCCGACTCTGCACACTCTCAGTTGCAGGGTGGCTGGGGGACGGGGGGTGACTTTTAGCTGCTACTTGTTCTCCCTCTACCAGTTTCCAGCGAGTGGCCAAAGACTCTTATTGCTGTGTTTTGTTTTTGATTACCAAAAGTGAACACATTCAGATCCTTTGCCCTTAAAAGTTGGTTCACAAATTCAAAACCTATCACAGAAATTAACATAGTTTGATGGTTAAACTGTTGTATTAATTGCTTTCAAGATCAAGGACACATTCTGAGGAAGCAAAGTCATGTATGCTTCTTTTCCATAAAAAATAATATTTTTATCAGTCTGAGACCAGTCTGTGAATCCAACATTGGAATCTGCCCATGTTTTTGTTTGGTTCCCCCCCTCATTTAAATACAGTCTTACTTTTACGGGCAGCCCTACAGAAGCACTTTCAGCAGTCACAGTTTTGGATGGGAGGAATAAACGGGAAAAAGCCAAACCCTGAACAAAATAAGAGAGGGAAAGTTAACAGGTAGGAAACACAGCCAATCAGAACAGAAAGCCAGTGTCCTAAACGGTTAATCTTCCATAACTATTAGCATACACATGATTAACTGTATAGTAGACCTGATTAAGTGTGTCTGTACATTATGCTAATCCCTGTATGCTGATTGGCTGACCTGATTAATGGTACACCAGGCTCTGTGTAGCCATGGCAGGACGATGCGCTGGTCTCAGCCGCTCTGCAAAGAAAGCAGGGGAAAATAAGAGAGCAGTGTGCAGCCAGTTACACAGTGCCAGCAAAGAAAGGGGCGAGAGGGAGAGGTCATACTCCTTGTGTCTGAACACTCATTTGAGATAGGAAGTTTGAGGGAATGAACTTTTACAGTTTTGCTTCCTAAAATTTAAATCTGTCTTTAGAGTTATTTTTGGGTGTGGGTCAGACATTTGCTGATTCTAGAGTTTGCCTGTGCTTTTCCCTGTATACCTCCTTACTACAGGAAAACATAAGTACTCCGCACTAACTGCCTTTAAAAATCTTTTCAAAAAACTACATTATCACCAGTCTTGTGCTTCTATATCTTGCTGAATGCACAGAATATGCAATTTTCAAATATACTTTTAAAGCAATTAATTTCAGCTAGCTTTTAAAGGTTGATTCAAAGTATTTCTGAATTCTGCAGAGGATATGAAGTCTCCAGAGGAGACTTCAGTGGTGGTTTTGGGACTGAGAGGTTAAGTGCTCTAAAGATAAGCACCTGAAAATGCAATTCATTGATGCCCCTATCCTGTCTGCCTGTAAAAACAGATGATGTATATTTAGCTGTACGCTCCTGCCTGCTATTGAGTTATTGACACTGAAAGTCAGCAGTCTTATTAAGCTGAAAGGACTTGCTAAATGGCTTCAATAGAAGCCTAATGTTTAGACAAAGAAGTTAAAACACAGCGGTGCCTCGTCTCTTTCTCCCTCAAACATGCCCTGGTCTCCATGTATTAGGTAGGCACCTAGCATCTAAGAAAGTAAAAATGCACATGCACATCAGTATAAAAATCTGAAGTCCCTAGGAAGTCTTTACCCCATTGATACACACCATCTGTTCTAGGTCAGGTACGTAAACTTTTTTAGCCATGTACATTTATCCAGAGCAACTTAAGGGGATTAAACCTCTGGCCTTTAAAGTGCTGAATAGCTTTTCTTGAGTTACTTGAATGAGGTATTCACGTGAGGTCAATCTAGTTATAACGGGTCAAATTTACCAGCTGCTGTTGGCACAAGTTTGGTCTGTGGCAATAAGTCTAGAATCTGCTCCCAGAAGGAGGTTCCCACAGGCACCCAAGGAGTCAGAGCCCGGCAGTGCCAGAAGGAGGGAGCTCGGGCTGGGGCATCACTCCAGTTACACTGGTACGGGGTTGTGAGCTGGCGTGCAGAGACCAAAAAGTAGAGTTGGGCTGTTAGTGCTCTTGCTGTCCTTCCTCGGGTGAATTCCTTCATGGCCCATAACTCCAGACCTGTGGAAACCTGTGTTCACTAAGCACTGGTGGTATTGGTGTGAGGGACTGACTCAGCCCTTCTGTTTTGTCTCACAGTGCCAGTCACGGCACTGGGTCTGCGAGCAGCTGTGTTACAGAAAGACAATGAAAAGAGAGTCCAGCGACATGCGCATCAGTGATTTTTGGTATTTTAAATCGGTTAAATTTTATTAAGTGAAGCTGTTATGCTTAATTACTTACTTAGTTTTGGCAAGTAATTATCATCTCTGGAATGATTCAGGGGATGTTTATTTTCACTGTTAGTAATAGGTTCCTAGATGCTTGGGCTACCTATATAATAAATGGGAACAGTAACTGTCTCAGATAAAATGTTAAACAAATCCATAGACTGAGCACAGAGCTGCCTAGAGCCAGCCAATATGAAATGCTGCAGAAGAAAGTATGGCTTAAAACAGTCCTTCCTGACAAACAGAGACCTAATTTGGTTAGAAGCTTGTTTTTAACTCCCTGAGGTATGCAGCCCAGTACCTTTAATTGAAGGTAGTTGTCTACATCTGCTGCTTGCACAGAACAAGCTCATTCTTTTAAAGTGTGGTGGTGGTGGAAGTGTGGTGATAGCATCATTTTCACTTGCAGGTGTATCTGATCCTTCAAGAAACTTAAAATGAAATGCAATGTTCTTTAAATAGTTTTGTTTAGAACCACAGCTGTTTATTAAGGGTTGGGTAAGCAGCAGACGGGGGGCGGGGGGGAAGAAAAGCACAATTCCGTTCCTCTTTCTCCATCATTTCCCTGCTTAGGCATTTCCCCTTCTACTGTTTCATTAAAGTGTCTTCTCAGTTAAACACCCCGACACACGACCTATCTCATGTGCTTGTGGCCAGAACCTCTTACCTAGAACAGAGACAGGTTTGAGCCCCACCAAAGCCTGAGAAGCTTAAGGAGCACATCTTTCACCACTTCAAGGTTAAATGCTCTGTGGAGGAGTGAAAGGGAATAGCCTTTTCCCATGAGTGCCATGTGACTACACGGCAAGTAATCCACTGAGTCAAAGAGAAAGAGGAAAGTCACAGTCAAGTGTTTTCTTCTAGGAAAGGGCTGCAGTCCTGGGTCCACTTTTGTACATTGTCAAATGACTGCTTGGCCTTAAGGTGTGAGCCAGGCACCAAGATGCTCCGGTTGTCCTCACCTGGGCCCACGCCTGAGCTCCAGGGGGATGAGGAGCTAGCTCTCTCGGAGCACCTTGCGAGCCCAGACGTCTCTGGGTTGCGAGCCCAGCCGAGTATCTGGGACCTCAACACTCCACCCTAATTTGGATGTGCAAGTCACTGCTCCTTTCTAGTAACAGAATTTTTTTCAGGTCACAAAATGCAGCAAACAAAAATATATCCCCCTATCTCTAAGGAATCCTCTTGCAGTGGCAGGGAATATCACAACTTCATTTAGCTTCATACTGGATAAAGCTGCCTTTAGCGGCACACCAAGCCTACCTGGGCATGCTGTCAGTAAAATTGCTGATTCCTGTGAATTCCAGATTCTGCTAAGTGAACTAATTGCGAATGTCTTGCAAAAATGTTTAGACTGATTAGCAGAAATATTTAATAAACACCTACTGAATTCAAGGAAACAGTATTTTTAGGCTAACATCCACAGAGAGATGCAAATTCTTTTCCTCTTTCATTTTCCTGCTAAAAAAGCATAATAGTTTGTGACCCTGCTGTTGGTCAAATAAAGCTGCAAAAGTGATATTTTGCAGTGTGATTTTTTTAAGGAATGAGTTGATTTATGTCAAAGAAAACAAGCAGATTACTCACTTAACGGGTCTCTGACATGTCTCCACGTCTGGTTAAAGAAGTTAAACCATCATTTCCTTTGAGATGCATGGCACAGAACAGGTGTCACTTCATTTTGAATGTGATATTCCGTTGACTAACACAGACGAAGCACTCATCAGATAGGCATATGCATACGATTCACCTTTATCAATATTTTCTACAAAGTGGCCGACACTTTCTCTGCATGACTTGTATTTTTTGTACTGATCAAGTGGAAACACTGCTTTGAATGGACACAAGTGTGGTGAAAGCAGGTAAGATCAAAGGGTTCTTAGTAATTTACTACGGAAAAGACTCCCTCTCTTAAAAAAGTCACAGGGCAGTTATTAGTTTGCAAAATATCTTTATTGACTGCTCGCAGTTCTTGAATCATTAGCTTTTCAAAGTCTTTACTCTGGTTTAATCCCAATTATTCAACTTTTAGTTGAGTCCCGTAAGTAGCTTGGCACTCTCTTGTCACTGAAGGAAGAGGCACCAGCAGAGTTCAGCTGCAAACACCTCAAGGAACCGCATGTGTGTATCTAACAAACGCACAGCCAATACTGTGTGTAGCTTTCTGCTGGTATATTTGCTTCTAGGATGTGATGATCTGGCTTTGCAGCTTTTGAACCGTGGTTTTATTTGTCTTCAAGAAAGAGGTGTCTGAAGCTTAAAATCAAGGTTTTAGTTAAAAGTAGTAAAACAGTCACCTGGTCAGTCATCTATGCACATTTCCAAAACTCCACTAGTCATCCTGGAAAATAAAGTAAACTAACAACCTTGGAGAGCATCCCAAAGGGATTTCACTGGCTTCTGTATTTATGCTGTGGTTTTATCACCCAGTTACTTCTCCACTTCGGAGGAGAAAAATTAATTTTACACACTTACCCTTTTGTGAACAAAGGAGAAGAATCCAAGGGGTGCAAACTCCAAAGGATCCATTGGAGGGAATGCCTTCAGGCCAGTGCCCTGGTGTTTAACCCTCGGACCCGTCTGCCCAGATATTTCAGGTGACTGAGCTGTTGAGGTGCACCTTTAAACTACTAAAACACACACAGGTTCAAGGTTTGGAAAATATGAGGGAAAAGCATGACAGAAAGCAGAGGAGATTAATCAAAGCATGCAAAGAAATACACACACACAAGCTAATTTTGGTCCTGGCCATATTCCTTCACCTCCATTATACACAGAAAACCACTGATTCCCCCGAGACGGAACTGGTAAAACAGCCCTTTCCTGTACATCCTGAATTCTCACGTTCATCTCTACCCAAACTTGGAGTCCACATAAAACTTGAGTGAATGTATAAAAAAGAGGATATTCCTCAGTGGCTAAAGAAAGTTTGAAAAGACTGTAAATGCCATTAAACTGGAAGCATTCGCTAGCAATCGCATCCGAGACATCACAGTTTCCATCCCCACTGGGAGACAGTTGCATGAGAACTGAGCAGTGATTGTGAAATAAAAAAAGGCCAGGGTGAAGTTCCGTATGAAAGACAACACACTAACAGAGGACATGTCTACGCATATTTATGGTGAGGCAGGGATATCTGTTGCCAACAGTTTAATTTTGTATACATTTTTAAATAAAGTATTGAGACCACTTGAGAAAATACATATTTCAAAGGGAAACCAGAATGTGCTGAAGAACAGAGTGTGTATTGCAGGAGCAGAGAAGGGGTGGATCAGGATTCCCTAAAATTTCAATTATTTTCCCCTAATAATGTAAATTCATCCAGGCCATGAACAGATCTGGAAGTTCTGATCATAAAGAAGAATTTATGTGAAAAAAGAACAGTTGCATCAGCACTAATCCAGGATGATTTTATTCCAATCAGTAGAGTCACTGTGGGAACGTCAGGCAGAGCTGAGAGCTGAGCTTCCCAGTACGGGGCTGTGAGAGGTGTCTGAGCAGTAGCGTTTGTGATAGCCTCCAAGACTGAATGCCTCGTCACCTATAATCACCTATCCTTTGGTCTGGGAAGGGCAAGGACAGGTACAATGTTCGCTTTGCAAGTTACACACCTAACCAGCTGACGTGACATCCCCCACCCTGCCCTGCCAGCGTTCTTACCCTTCCTTTCCCATGTGTGCTATAGCAGCAGAACAGCTGTTCATCTCCTTTCATCTGGGATCCTGCTTTTGTTTAGCCTTGATGACCACAAATCACATCACTACAATGGCCATCCTCATTGTACCAAAGGCTGATGGAAAAACAGACCCACTTCAAGACTCCTATTCTGAACCCCCAGAGAAGAAAGCGGAGACTGGCGTTTTCCTGGTTCCTAGCCCTTTTCTAGTCAGTAATCCATTTTTTTTTTCCCCACTTGTACCTGACAAGGTGCCGCATTGGAACCACAGAGCTTGTGCTGGCTGTCAGTGGTGGCTAATGCGCTATGTGGGATAAAGGGAAGGCAGGTGGTGCTGGAGGTGTAGAAGCAGAAGCTGCAGCCATTGAAATTGCCTCTGTACTAATTGGCAGGAAAAGGGCACTGATAGGCATGGATTGTCAAGATGGCTCCTCTGACCCTTCTGCTTAATCCAAATGAGTAATTAATGAGTGTGTTATGATTAGCACTGCAGTAAACTCTTCACTAGACAAATACTTTAAAGCTCTCAGGCTTTAGCTCACCAGCTGATTGCCATTTGGCTAGCAGATTTGTTTCCCTCTGAGAGGCTGAACACACTCGTTAGCTGTGCAGGGGGAGAATACAGCTGAAAAATAAAAATAAGGAATCCTACCAAAATGACAGCACCGTGAAAGTGGGAATGCACATTCTCTCAGCAGAGCTGACAAAACAAGTTATAATATATAGGGCTGTTGTGTACCAGAAGCAGTTAGCAGCTGATGAAGTGAAGGAGAAATTGTGTACTGAGCATCAAAAAATGTAAAACACGTACTTAAAGGCTTCTTTTCTCTTCCTCTGAAAGAATCAGCAAAACAGGAGACAGGAGCCATTAGCTCCTCTTTTTCACTGGAATGTATCAGATGGATTTGTAATGGAAAAGTGTTTGTATCCAACATCTTTAGTGCCGGCTCTGCCAAAAATACCAGCAGGCTGAAGATGGATTTGTTTTGATACCAGCAATACCTTATTTAATTAGGATTCCCTGTTAACTTGTGGCTGCTGAGATTTTACAAGAGAGGCTTGTGCCTTGGTGGGCAGCTCGGGGAGCAGGAGATTCCCCTCTGTTCCTCCATTCCTGCCTGCTAAGGCTGATGGGGCACAGGCGTTACGGGATGGTCAGGGTGGGAAGACCAGATGCTCTTGCTTCGGACCTTGGTAACTCTGAGATGAACGGTGCTGGGCCAGCCGGCATGAGAGGGGTGAAGGGAATGCAGCAATCCGAGAGGCTGCCAGGCTCCGAAGAGCCCTGGCACTTGGGGGAGGGCCACTGGTGGGAGCAACAGGAGAAGGAAGCCTGTGCTGCGCAGGTTACGCACTGTCACCTGTGTGAAAGGGACAAAAATGGGCCAATTTCTGGCTCCACACTTGCCAGTCAGTCACTTCTGGCCAACTCCGCATTCGTGCAAACTGGAAATAGAACAATGAAATGATATGAAATGAAATGAAATGAAATAAAATAAGTAAAATAAAATAAACTAAAGCCCCACTTGCAAAGCACATTTCAGGCTTCCCAGGAAAGCCTAACTCTATTTCATGTGCTAATTAGAGAGATTATAAAGAAGGGAGACATATGACTGCCACCTACCTCTGCCACTGCCCTTAAAACAAATGTAAAGGACAATTAACAACAGATTAGCTCCATGTCCTAGTTCGCCATGTGAGGATGATCGCTGACCTTCTCATTTCATCCTCATTAGTGTCTCAGGCCAACAGACCCATTGCTCTTTAATCATCACCCATCATCCCTTGCTTCAACACATGGAAACAAATGATGTGTTGCCAGGAAGGTCAGAGGTCAAATATGAGTTTTGTTGTTGCTGGAGTGCAAACTAGAGGCGATGGGGTCAACTTTGGGGCAAATCTTTGCGGCAGTCTGTTTGAGTGGAGAAACTATTTTGAATGCATGAAGCATGACACCCACTGTGTTTTTGTTTTCTCCTTGCAGCTGAAATTTACTCAAAGATGTTTCTTTTTTTTTTTTTTTTTTTAAATTTTCTGTTTTTCAGTGGCACGCAAAAACACACAGGGAGAAACAACTGGCGACTTGCTTGCTTTCGGAGAATGAAAAAGGTTAAATTGCAGAGGGATGGGATAAGTGCATCCAGGGTGTCACACGGATTTATTTTTTTTTTCCCCTTTCAAAGCTGCATGTTGTTCATAAAGTTATGAATGCTGGACGCTTTTCAGGCTGCATCTCTTCATGCTGCTGCTACTCCAGTGCTACTTTCCAATTTGCCATGGATAGCCTCTGAAGACTGACAGGGCTGAAGGCACCCAGTGCCAGTGTAAATGAGCCCCATTCATTTCTTGCCATGGGCATATGGCATGTCATTGTCCTCGGCCACCGAGGCAGAAGTGATGCAATTTGTTGGCATGTCCTGTCACAGCACAAACTATCTATCCCACTGAGCCCCTAGAAAACAACAGAAGCCAGAAAAGGGCAGCCAAAAACTTCACAGCTTTATCACAAGAACACACATGCACACACCACCCTGGTAAAAAAAAAAAAAAAAAAAAAAAAAAGAGGGAGAGAGAGAAAAAAAAGGAAAAAAAAAAAAAAAAAGAATCCCTGTCCTGTTTTGGACCTCTGTGGGATTTATATTTTTTATTTCTTCAGGGTCTCAAAACTTCTTGTCCAAACCAGCACAAAGCCTGATCTTTTTCTCATCTCCCACGAATGAGAATTAGGTCTTTTATTTCTTCTAATTTTAAAATCCAACTTTAGCCTAAGACAGCTGAACTGCAAAAGTTCAGCATGTTTTCTGCATAGTGCATGTAGTAACAAGTCATGAGTTAAAAAGGTGGTCAAACATGATACCTTCAAATTGGAGATATGATACTATATACTCCTGAGAAACTACTAAAAAAAATCACATCCCCTGCTTGTGAAGAAACAAACTTGTTTGTTTCATTTTTGAATTAACTTAAAACTTGGAGTGGTTCAGAATTCATAGCAGAACTTCAGGATTACTTAAAGTTCCACTTAAGTGAAACTGAAGAGAAGGGGGGAAAAAATCCAGCCACAATGGAAAGCAATAATAAAGAAAAGGCTGAGCACAGAGAAATTCAAATGTGGTGAAGAGAGAGGGGGAGAGAGGTAAGAAAAAAGCAGGGGCGTGGAGGAGAGCCCAGAGAGCTTCCCAGTGCGAACAAAACAGTTGAACTTACTCTGTCCTCATTTGCACCTGGCAAGCACAGTTGTCAAATGCTGCACTGAAAGCAAGGACATTGGGAAAAAAAAAAAATTGAATAAAGCCAGCAGCACTGCAATGTTGAGAAGGTTTAGATCAAAATACAGCAAGCAGCAGAGCCATCTTGCTGTCCAAAAGCCAGCCACCTGTGCCAGTCCATTTTCCGGAGCAAGTTCCACGCTTGGTGTCTAATTCAGCATTTCCTACAATGATGAAAACATGCTTTTCATTTAACTCTGCCTTGAAGAAAATGTTGTTTAAAATTAAAGGGGGAAAAAAGTTTTTGACATTGAACAAGCTGTGTGAAACTCCAGGCTAGTTTGAGGTTTTCCCAAAAGCCCAAATCCCAGCTCATTTCTGAATGCTGCTATATGTATTTTGCATCTGTAAGGTTTACAGCCTATTTTTGCCCTTCAGTAATAAGCTGTGCTGCAAATAAGTTGTGTGCAATAAGTAGTGCTGCAAATCAGATAATTAGAGGTGACTGTGATCAGATTTCCACTGTAAATTAAGTATGTGATAGAATGAGAGTGTGAGTTTTACAAGGGCAAATTTGTACCCATAAAACGAAGTCAGATACACTACAGTTTAGTGAGAGTTGGGGCCAAGGTGAAAAGTTCAAATCCAGACCAAACTTCTCCAGAGTTTGTGGTCTGCAATATTCTATTCTATCATTTTGATTTGAGCCCATTTCTAATTATATTACTGTGTTTCTATAAACCAAATCATATGCAACATTTAAACTGGGATGTTCAGGCTGGTTAGATTTAGAAAACAAACCCATGTTAGATGTCAGAACTAATTTTTGTAGAGACAAAAGTATCATGCCTCATATGGTTCACATTTCTGAGCATGGACTTTTTGCACTAACTAGGCCAAGTGTAAGCCTGTGTGACATACGTAATTACATGGGCTGTAATTATTCTAATGTCTATTTAACTGAATATCTACAATACAGTGATTTCTTAGGTTTATTTGGCAGTGCAAAGGGCATTGTGGAGCTTGTTACCATCTCCCTTTAGAAACAAAAGAAAAAAATAGCTCTTCCAATGGTTACGCTCTGGGGTTTCAGCCTGAGCTGGTGCCACTGGCGCGTGGCTGAGCTGTTGGACATTTCATGTGCCTGCCCCAGCCTGCGCCTGCTGGCTCCATCCTCACCCTGAGCATCCTTCTGAAAGCACGTGCTCTGAGTGGTCCGAAAGCCCTCACACCCACAGGGGACACTTTCCATCACTGGCCCATGGCAAAACCAAAGGACCTTTGTTTTCAGAATAAGAATATACTTTTCACATTGCAGAAAGAGTATCTTAATCCTTCCACAGACAGACACACAAGAGAAAAGCTTCAGGTGCAAAGGGGGCGGTTAGACACGGAGCGGGTGCTTGGTTGGCAGAAGTCTGCACATCCTTCAGGACAGTAAATGCTTGGGAAGAGGAAGGTACGAACACTTCCCCAGATCTGAGCTGCTTATCAACACATCTAAATCCAAGTGACTTGCAATGGGGCTTCCATGACAATTTCTGCAAATGGAGCTTTGGAGAAAAAATATGTGAAGTTTTTGTAAATTTTATTTTTAATTTACAAATGTTTCAGACAAAGAAGCACGTCTGCCTGCCTGAAAGGGAATTGCAGTGGGCAGTAGAAGAAACCCTACCCATCAACTGCGAATGAGCATGCTTTCTTTCCAAACCGATTGGTTCCGGTGAAAATAAATTCATAGAAATCTTCCTGCCTCTTCATATGAATAACATACAAGAAAATATGACGTTACTGGCCACATGGCAAATCCACAAAGACCATTAGAAGAAGGATGGATTTTTCCATCTAAGTGACAGAAGTGCCTAACCCAAAGACATAAATAAAAATCCTGGCAGGGTGGACTGACCCAGTCTGTTTGGCCAGCACATTGAACGTGAAAACTCCAAAACATTTTGAAACATTTTGAGCAAAGCTTGCAGCATCACACGTGCAGAGCCATGAAAGAAAATAGAAACTTTCTTTTCCAAAGGTACACTGAAAATATTGTAAAATATTTTATTCTAGTAACAACGAACTCAGCACAGCACATTTCCTCTGCTTTAATGACCAGCTGGGGCTCATAGGCCACATCTGCACCTCAGGTCATTGATCCCTTCCCAGCTGGCCAGTAATCTAGAGGAGCTGCTCCCACCCTGAAGTCGTTATACCTCAATTATTGTTGGCTGGGTAACGTAGTGGAGAGAAAATTCAAGTAAAAGGTGGGTAGGGGAAAGCAGGGAAAAGCACATAAGGCAATGGCAGTGAGTCAGCATGGCACCTGCAAAGACCAGACTCAGCAGTTTATCTCTCTTGATCTATTTGTAAGACCTACTGATGAAGAAGGAGTAAGACTCTACCTGCAGAGTTTTGTAGCTTGCTTTTAACACAGTAATGAGAGGTGAGGGCACTGTATAGTGACGTGTGGTTTCTCTTCCAGAGCTAAGATTGCATCACCAGGAAAAAAGGGAATTTGAAATATAGGTAGAAAAAATATGAACAAAATTTGAAGAACAGGCTTTATCAGAAGGCCAGAAGTCTCCCAGCTTCCACGGCCATCGGTATGAGAAAAGCCCATCTTATTTTAATAGCAGGGTGAAAGCATCTACTACAACAGAGTACTAGCAGTGGCCAAATAGAGGAAAAACATGGCAAACCAGTGTAAAGTGTTAACAGAATACAGACTTTAGTATAGAAACTGGGGACTAAGGCTTGGATGAAATGGTAAACAAGTGAAAACTAGTGAGAATGAATAATTAAAAGCTGACTAGAAAGAAATCCTAGCAGACGAGTGGCATTGTATAGTTGATGGTGACACCATTTCAAATTTTAATGATTAGTATTTGTGCTATTTGTATAAACATCAAGATAAAGGCTCATGTGAGCCTGATGCATTAGCACTACATCAGTAAGTCAGCAGGACACAAAATTCTACTCTCAAAAAGAAGTTTCTAAGTTGGTGGACTTGATCATATGTAAGAATTCAAAGAGAGCTGAGATGGAATACTGAAGGAGTCTGGGAAACTGAAAGACACCTAGTGCTATGTCACTATTGGAAAAAATACAGCTGGCAACATTTACTGTTGCCACAAACCTAACTAGAGGAAGACATTATATTTAGTTGTATCTATTTAGTTGTACATGACTTTTCGTAGGGAACCTAACTTCCTACTTTGAGCAAGTCTAAGGTAGCATTTGGCCAAGCACCTTAATCAAAGTGCATATTCAGGGCGTGAGGAACTGGCCAAGTTTCTGGTCCTTGCAGTGCTTTGAAGAGTGACATATTGGTGGAAATATTTCTGTGGTTAAAATTTGGGGCTAGCAAAACGTCTGGCAAAACAGTAAGCGAGGAGGTGGCCAGCTGGCCTGTGGGATGAGTGACCGGAATCCATCGGCATTCTGCTTCCAGCTTGTAATACAGCCTGCACCAAGTGAGATGTGTACCATTCAGAAGGGTGGGACTGGGGGGATTTTTTAGGAATTATTCTAAAAGGGTACAGATGGTATGGTGAACACACATCTGAATGACCTTCTGTTTTGATTCTGTGGAAATAAAGTTAATCTAATGGTTGCGTGAATGAAGAGAAGAGATATGAGGGCAACTAGAACCATGTCTCTAGAGGATGAGCAGCAGATATTGCACACATAGCTTGGGCCCCCTTTCTAAAAAGTATATTGAAAAATTGGAGAGGGTGAGATAAAAAGCCACAAAACTTATTTGAGGCCTGAAGGAATTGTTTTACAGTGGAAGACTTACAGAGCTCCATCCATTTAGCTTATCAAAAAGAAAATTGAGAGGTGGTTTGATTACAGTACGTAAGTGCCTTCACAGGAAGAAAATACAAGGTAGTAAAGGCCTCTTTAATCTAATACAGAAAGAAATAACAAGAACCAATGGCTAAAAGCCAGCTAAATTCCAATTGGAAATAAGCCACAGTGAGAATGATTAACTGTTGGAACAAACTACCAAAGGAAATGGTGGATTATCCATCTCCTGATTGCTTCAAATCAAGGCTGGATGCTGTGATAGTTATAACCAAACACAAGGTAGATTTTACTCTAATTCAAGTTACTGAGAGAAACAAAGTAGTTTCAGATATGCAAGAGGTGAAACCAGATGAACTAGTTTCCCATTCTCCCTTTAAAAAGTGCTTTTTTTTTTTTTTTTTTGGTAAATAAATGTATTGACTCAATCTAAAAAACCCACAACTTTTTCCAAAGTAACTTTTCTAACCAAAACTCATGATGAATATCCTCTTGTCATCCCAAAGTGAAAAGTACTGTCACAGTTATCTCTGTCTGAGGGATCTTCACCTCTTTATGCCTCAGTTCCGTAGCTGCGTGACGGTAACCCTGAGCGCTACGTACACAGTTCAAATATCCTCAGGTTTCTGAAAGAGCTGGAGCTCCACACAGAGAAACAAGGCAAGATTTCAAAGACAAAGCACAGTAAATGGACCAAAGTTAGCAGCCAAGACAAGCTGGTGTCTACAGTTTGAAATATCCTTCAGAAGCTGAACTTTGCTAGACTTTTTTTAAAGTGTGCCCTGTCACAGAGGATTAGCAGAATTGCCTAAAATTAGGCCTGGGACTTTCACTTCCACCCTGCTGTATGGGAACAAGTTTTCTTTTTCTCTCACTTTGTATTTCTCTTACATACCACCGTGTCTAGACTATATTTATTCCTTTTGCTTATCACATCTCCATGTGTGTAGGTACTCAGTGTTTTCAGCAATGTACAGCCTATTTTGACTCCGCTGTACCCCATCTGAGGGAGGGGAAGGGAAAGAAGCAGGCAAAATCAATACACCCTTCCCTTCCCTTGTGTTCTTTGTCCTGTGATAAAGTCACACATCCTGAGAAGTCTATAGAGAGATGAATTCTGAAGGTAAATTCTGCAACACATATCTGTTCCGAGTACGTCCTCCATTTGAAAGTACACCAAACGTTCAAACTATGGAGTGGTCCATGAAAGCCACATCTTCTTGTGCATCCCTTGTTGCACAAGACACCACAGAAGTCAGCCTGTATTAGCAGGAACTGGTGAGTCCTCTAAACCCAGCCCAGATGTGCTTCCTAGCCAATACATCGTAAAAAGTGTATTTTCTGTTTCCTTTTTACACCTCTGTGCTCAGCTGCTTTGAGATGGAGTTTGGAGAGGAAGAACCATGTAGCATTCATTATACACAACCATACAAACACCATGCTCATTCAGTCTTGTTTAGACATATAATGTGAGGTACTGCCTGTCTGCATTAAGGAACTGTGCTAAGTAAATATTCTGGTGCTCCAAGTATTCTTTTAGCGTGTGCCTTTTTTTCCATGGAAGCTCTTAACCTTGCCTGGATTAGTATAACTGAAACCATTTTTTAAATTTTTCATAGAAAAGAAATTTATATAAACAGACCTTCTCCTCAGATGGAGAAAGATTAAATATATATATATATATAGTAGATGTGTTTACCTTCACAGTCTTGTACTGGTTAGAGTAAATGTTAAAGTCTGTAAACAACATAAAGCAAAACAAAACAAAACCATGGCTCAGAAACAGAGTTTTAAGATGGTTTTATAGGATAATCAAGGTCTTGCCTTACCTCTTCAAGCACACTGTGTATATGGGGTTTGGAGATGTCACCAGCAAAGCATACATTAATTTGAAATACCCACGCACCATTTGCACAGGGTGCACACCTAGATGGACCTGGGAAAAAGGAGAGTAGGAAAAGAAAGCCAAAGTTAATTACTTGGATACAATCCCTTTTTTTCTAAAGCACAGTGAAAATTATGGACCTTCAACTCCAAGGCTTGATATGTGAGCCAAAGCACTAATTCAGGAACTGTGGTCATTTGAGAGGCATCTCTTTGATCCCAGAAACAATGACTTCAGTGTAGAGCAAGACTGAACACGATGGGAACAACCTTACTTGTTCCAGTCAGGGGTATAAGCATGTTGTCAGATTAAGAATGGTCCAGATTTTCTTGATCTCCACGCACAAGTCCAGAGTAAGATTTTCAAAGGGCTCCATGTCCCGTATAACTATCACAGGCTCAGCATCATGATAGAACACAGGTCCCTCTGGCAGAATAGAGGCTGGAGGCATCAGCTAAATATAGGGTTCATTTTCCACTGCTGCTGTAGTACCTATATGCACAAGGAGATTCCTTGTCAAATTTAGGTCCCACATCTATTTGTAAGAACCCTGCCAAAAGGATTAAAGGAATTGTTTTTTTAAATAATGAAAGATGAACTTCTTCTCTATGTTTGCAACGGCTGTGAAGTGGGCTTAGGGAAACTGGACTGAACTCTCTGTCTTCCCTAAAGATGAAACTGTTCTTGAAGTACAGCTGCCAACACTTGCCCCCCAGTGCAATGATCTCCCTCTCTTCCTTCCCCTCATAGCAGCAAGAATTAATAAAGATTTTTTTGCGTAGGGCCAAGAGGGATAGTCTGTCATATGTCATTAGAATTTTGATTGTACATGTCACCAATGACATAGGTGGTTTAAAACTGTACATATGACTTTATGAGAAAATGAAGTATTTAGCTATAAACACATTTATACATAATCTTGCTTCGACATTTATTTTTAAAGAACCAGGAAAGTCTGCGCTCTTCTTGAGGTCAACAAGAAAATAATTTTCACTGGAAGAGAACATTTTTGTTATTACACTGAATTGAATGAGTTGTATATTAAACAACATACAGTGGGACTGAATCCATCTCTTCCCAGAGCTGAAAATTTAGTAGGCTCTGCCTTCCTTTTTTTCCATTACAGTTATGTATCGATGCATTCAATAAAATGTCCTTCTCCTAGAATTACTGAATATACATAAGGGAAAGTGTTGCTTATTACAAATTATTTTAACTGGTAATTCTCGTTGAGATGAAAGCTTTAATTTCTATGAGAGTTCTAGAAATCAGGTGAGACTGGCAGCAGGTAATCAATCACAATTACATTTAATCACAAAATGCAAAAGTCACAGCAGTTTAAAGTATGTTTATAAGCACATACAGGTGATAACCTGAAATGATTTCATTTTGCATGGTACAAATAGGAGGGGAAAGCAGGTTTGTTTATTTTAAACAAGAGCACTTATTATAGCAATGAAAATGGAGAGTCTAGACAAGCAAGGAACCCTGATTCTAGTAACCAGTTAAACTTTCAGAGAAAGCACATACCCTGGAAGGCTTCCTGCAGTGGCAGAAGGGATGCACCACTGTAAACTTGGACCCATCCAGTCTGCTGTAGGCTTAGGACTGAGACCAAGTGAAGAGTGGATGCTTTTCTTTGGCTAATAAAAATCAATCCAAAAAAAATGCTTCTTTGCTCCATTTCCCCCCTCCCCACAAGGGATTTTACTGTGTTTTACCCTATAGCTCACCAGCATTGCAGGAAATCTGGCTTCAGCTTTGTTCCCTGTCTGAGGAACCTGGAAACTACATTCTCTGCTCCTGCCCAGGGACCACACTGTTCGCTGGTGTGTTGCACATGCAAGGAGGGGAAGGCAGGGAGGAAGCTCTCAGTCTGTTTGTTGAAGTTATTTTATCCATAGAAGTAAAGCAATCATTGGAAGAAACCAGCCAAGGTGATTTTACAACAGAATATCCTACTACCAGGCCCAGCACCATCCTTTCTTTCAACTCCCTATCTTAATGATAATGGAAGAATTGCATATTCAATGTATGAAGAGCTTCTAGCATGGTGACTAGGCACTAAAGATGGAGAATCTAACTAATTTCTGCTGCCTGCTCATATCACAGAAGGATTTGAACAAAGACCCTCCATTTCCTGGTTTTTCACTCTGAGTTTGAGAGGAAAATAGGAGGCAGGAGAGATGGGTGGCAAGGAGTGTCTGATTACCTGGACAAACTGAATTGACACCAGCTGTGAAGACTTAGAGGAATAAATCCTCAAAACCTCATGATCATGGCAATTTTCTGTAGGATGAGGCAGTTTAGGCAGAGGTAGGGGCTAAATGAGGCTCTAGTGTTCTCCATGAACTTGCCAGGTAGCCAGCTGCTGAATCAGAGAAGATGGTACCCGCTCCTCCAGTAAGCAATCTGGCAAACTAGCAGCCTAAAGCTGATTTCCAGCTGAAAACATATAATCAATTCAGTTACCTCCAAACTGAAAATCTGGGCAACAAACTCTGTATTTTTCTGTGAAATCTCCCTCCAAAATGCAATGCTTGAAATGAGACTCCCCTGAATTACCTGTGTGGAAGAAAAAAAAATAAATGCAAGTAGAGAATGTAAAAGTTTCTTTTTTCTCCAAGAATTCTCCACTCTGGTCTCTAAAACATAGAAGTCACTGCCTACCACACATTCTGGTTCTTAATTATTGCAAGGAAAATTTTTGATTGCAATAACCCATGTCTCTGCTTTACAAGGTAGCTGAGATCCAGTAGCTGGAATCTCAGTGTAAAAAACTGTATAAGGAGTTACAAAACATTACTAGCAAACTCCCTTTTTTTTTTTTTTTTTTTTGTATAACCAGGATATGGGTAAGAATCCACCGCCTGAGACTTGTTGTTTCTGAGAGGAACTAATGTCTTTTGTTTGATCAGCTAATGCAGTTTGCAAATATAAACATTTACAAGCCCTCTAGAGGCCTCAGGACTCAGCTTCTGCATCTGGCACCTTCTTTTCCAACTGCATGCTCTAACTAACGAGATGCTACCGCTCTTTAAAAACTGCACATCTTACCAACTGCTACGGCTCCAATGCCCCCAGCTCCTACATCCAGAAAAGACTGTATATTCTCAGCACTTTGAACTTAATCCTGTTACAAGAAGGCTTAATCAAAAGCACCCACCTAGGCAAATGTTTGTTAATGTACATGTTGTGATAAAATTCCTGGGATTTAGATAGAGCTTTGTTGTAATGAAGTGAATTCATTTGACTATAAAGAGTTTTCATGTGAGCTTATTTTATCTGGAGTCTTCTGGTTAAGATGGATGTTTAAGTCAGATTTCTGGAGAAGTATTTCCAAAAACAAGTAAACTAGTTCTGCAAAAGATGTGAGATTTTGTCACTCCAATTCTTAATCACAAAGTTAGTCCTGAGGCTTGAATGTGCTTTCTTTAAAAGGAATGATGGAATGCCCATTAACTGTAACAGGGTAGGAACTTTAACACATGATTTACTTAGTGAGATACTATGGGCCAGTATTACATAGCACGTCAGAAGAGATGATCATGATGACCTTTTCTGGCCGTAAAAATCTATGAAGTGATAAGCATTGTAAAATTGCTGCTTCTCCTGCTGATGTCAATAGAGGAGGAGTAAGGCCAAAGCAGAACATGTCTGAATTACTACTTTAGTAAAGTGAAATTTAAACAAAATGGAATTGAACCAAAGGTAATGCATGGGGCAGAACAGGTAACGCAAAAGGACCACAGTAATGAGAGGGAGGTGTCAGTTGTTTGGGCTCAACTGCCAGGAGCAAGATGATCAACTGTGAAAGTCCATGCTCTTCCATCAGGTGCAGGGGCAACCAGCACAGTAAGCGGCTAGGTGGCATAGACACCACGAGAGAGGGAGAGACCTGGCTGCTGTGGCTTAATGAACCCTATCTAAACCCTCTAATTATGTCCCAAATGGAGAGTCCCTTTGCCATGGACTCCTTCTGCAGCCAATGGATGAAGAGAGCTGGATATTTCTTACGGGCCATTCAGATCCTATTTGGGCTGAATAATTGTTTTGCAATGGGAAACTCTCTCTGTGGTCGGAGGTTTAGGGAAACTGACCTCCTTTCCCTGGTGCCTCAGTTAAGGGTATATTTTCGGTTAGGATTAATCCAGGGTTAGTTGTCAAGGCATAATACACAGCACCCTGGAGAGGAGTAAAACATGTCACTGCCCCTGCAGTTATTAGACACTAATCTCAAAAGGAGCAAAATCTGTTCTTACAAATACCAACATGTTTTCTGGCTAATCAATGGTAGTCACTGAGCTGACACCTACTAGATCACTGATAGCGTAGACAATACCTACATTTTAAGCTCCTGAAAATAATCTGAAGTAACATGAATGTAAAGTAATATTGGCTGAAACTCTTCTCAGGAGGGTTTGGACACCAACTGCTTTAAGTTGCTTTGAAAATACTCCCTACCATTTGCCCAAGAATGTTAAAGTTTTCTGTAAGTATCTCTACAGCTTTTAAAAATCTAAGCGTTGACATACAGTGAGTTTATGAAGGCTTAAATGTATAAGAGAGACAAAAAGTACAAGAAGACAAAGAGTTACTATTTGCGTTCTCATTCTCAACATGCAGTCAGATTGCAGAAAATAAGACAGGGAAAGAATATACATCACTGTTCCTTAGCTTGAGTTATTCTTGTTCTCTACTATTTTTTGTCTCAGTTTTCCACTCTATGAATATGCACAGGTTTCATTAGGCTTCTAAGTCAAGTCAAGTAGTGGCAAAGACTGAGTGCATTACTTCAGTTTTCAGCACTCTACTTTCTTTTGGAGTACAGCAGTGTCTGCCAGCAGAGCTCATAACACACCTCTGCTTCTGAACCTTTCGACACACATACCTACATCCCTGAGCACAGGATTTTGTGTGCCTGAGGATATGCCGAGCCACCGCAACCCATCCGGATCCAAATTCTTTCAAAGCAACATTGAAAGAAGCAATAATTCCTGAAAATTGAGCTGCTTTTACAGTGTGTAATGGCTGAGGATGAGATCTTAATTTATAATCTCATTGAGGTGGAAGCTCCTCATACTTGGTACTGTGTGCGTGCAAAGTAAAAGAGAACCCAAAGAGCTTATAAACATAAACCCAAGTCAGACAAGGGAAGTATTGTTATTGCTGATGGCATGCAAGTCCAGGGGCTGTCAGCTTTATTTCTCAAATATAATCTCTGAGGAAGAACTGAATGATGCCACAGAGAACGTAAACAGAAGAATGTATCTTATTCTGGAGTTCATAATGAAGCAAAGCCTAAATCATTGACTGTTAGGTAAATACTCCATGAAAAGTTGTAAAACCAAACTTTGTTTAGATGTGTAGTATTACTGTACTCCAATATTGCCAAATATACTGCTGCAACAGCTTTGATTCAGGCAACAATTTGGTGTCACTGTGCAGATAAGAGGGTCAAGGTGTGTATATTTGGAAAACAACACACAGAGAAAAAAGGTCTATTTTTTAGCTTAACAACTCTTCAGCTGTGATTTGAGTTTGAGATCATCTTGTTCTTATTTTCTCAGAACTGGTGATACTATTTCTAGGTTAACATGGAGGGTGATTACAATAATGTGCAGGGATTCTCATGTCAAATCTACAGCTGTGGAACAGAGAAAGCAGATAAACAGCCTACTGGTGTAACCAGGGTTTGGATAGACTGCTAGACCACTATTTAAGAAGCTGTCCAGATTGCCTAATCATAAGAGAACGGCTTCATTTTAAAGGGACAATAATATTTTCTGAGCAGGTGGTTTGGGATGGGAAGGAGCAGAATATATACGCATATATGCATATACACTGTTCTCTGTTTTAGTGCAGATGATTTCTTTATATTCCTTAGCTTTACGTGGAGGGTCAAGTTTGAGCAAGCAACACAATTTCAAAGAAAAAGTATCACATTTCACTGGGCTATATATCAAAGTCATGCATAAACCATCTCATGAGTTTTATGTTGCAGCATAAATCAACTAAGTTTACTCATAACCACACTGAACACTATATGATAGAAGATTTGTATGGTTCAGGGATTTGTTATTTGTATGTTGCTTAAACACTTCATAAAATGAATTTAGTATCTGTTCTCTGTTGTGTATTTTTTGAATTCCTTACTGGAAGACATGGGTGGTGTTTTTTTTTCTCCCATCTCTGGTATTTAAGCATAAATTGGGATATTTAAAGACCTCTCACTAAATACCTTCTTTTGCTACTTGTTCTTATTAGATCCTAGTTTTCCCTTAATCATTCTACATTGAAAACAACTTATTAATAGGCTGTCTTTCTTCCCTTTGACCAGTGATTCTTGTAACTGAAAGGATGTGGAAACCTGATCTAATTTTAAGTCCAGAATTATGATTCTTTATAAGTTTTGCAGGGACAAGTTTCCCACTCTGCTTTGGAAGGACTGTGTTGGACATGACATACATGTATACATAGAAATGCTTACTATACAACAAAATTAAAAATCAGATTTTAAAAAAATGCTATAATATTTCAACCAAAGACTTCAAGACAGTACAGTTTAACTAAATACATTTTTTGTGCTTCTAAATGGGAAATAACGTCATCTATTCATTCACTGATAGGTAAATGCATTTCAGAACATTTATAATCTTTTAGTGAAAATTGCACTTCTGGTAAACACTTGCATGATGGTCATAAGCTGGTCATCATGAGTCAAGTCGTTGAGAAGAGGGAGAGTTGTATTATTGTTTGTCATTTGCTAACAGATGAAGACTGAAAACTAGGATCAAACTGCAGACTTGAGCAAAAAGCTGAAATAAAATGACAGTTGCTTGAGAAGGCCTGAATGACACCAGTAGAGCAAGCTTAACCACAACCCAGAGGTGGAACAAAATGGGGAGTTGTGCACAGTCCTGCTGTGCAGATGTCTATATACTGGTCTGAGAACAAGGGATAGAAATGGGAGAATCAGGAAATTTTTGTACGCGATCAAAATATTAGTATTGGTGGGGTTGTATTAGTGTTGGTGGGTTTGTTTCTCACGACTGGTCTATAAACCTGGAAGACTATACTTTGTTCAGGAAGGATAAGATAAGGAAAACCTGTCCATGACGTGGGCGGAGAGAGCTGCTGGCAGTCTGTTGGCAGGGGCTGCGGAGGAGGACAGCGGCTGCTGGGGCAGGGGCTGCCACCAAGCGCTGCCCAAAGGTGCCTGGGACTGCTGCCCGAGGGGTGTGAGCCCCTGGCCTGGTGTTCAGGGGGCAACTCAACAACCCACCTACCTGGCAGGAGAAGAGTTAATGGGTAAGACAGTTCTGTCACGTTGACGGTAGTGGTTTTGATTCACAAGGAGAAAGCATTCGGAGGGGAAGATGTTTCATGTTGATTCTAAATGATGAGAAAGAAATTGTGGAGGATGTGAAGAAGGTGAAATGGGAAGGAGAGGCCATGAAATGGTCTCTGTCATTATTAAAAAGTGAAGAACAGATATAAGTAAAGTAAAAATTACTATCTTCAAGAATACCAATTTAAACACTTGGAGAATTGATAATGGGAGTTTAAGATAGTTGAGTCAAAAAAATGAACACAGCTGTATTGGTGCCCAGTATATGAGTGAAAAGTAATGACAGAAAATAAATAAAAAAAAAAGTCTTAGCTAAAACTTCATTGACTTGAAACACAGGAAGGAGGCAAATTGAAAGGACAGATTGCTAAAGAGTTGAATGGCATCAGCATAGGGTCTTCAGGCTGAAAGAGAGCAAGCGCAAACTAATGAGAGTTTAGGGTACCACATCACATTAACCAAGCTGATGACAAGGCTGCTGTGGACGAGAGTGGCCCCTCTCCCCCTGCCTGTGATTATGTCCTTCTGCCCCTTCTCTTGCATGAGCTTGGGCACTGGTGACACTGCAAGTGAGTCAGGACAGCTTGTGACAGGGCAAAAAACACCGCCTCATGTGCCAGAAGAAAAAGTAAAAGGGAAGTTTTGCCAGATGAACACGCTGATCTGACTTGCTGCACGGTTGCCAGGTCTAACACAGGAGATACAGCTGGGGCATGCAGCCAGGGAGGAGGGCCAGGCGCTGGGACTCGCCTTTTCAGCAACTGAATCAACATGAACTAAAACTTCTATTTAAGTTTGTCTTTTCAAGTCAACTATGTTTAGAAAAGTCATCCTTGGGTACCTCACAAAGAGGTGGAAGTGCTCTCCATGCAGACAGGGGGCTATCCTGAGAACTTAGGAGGGATGAGGCTCCAGAGCAGAGCAGAGCTTCTGAGATGCAGAGGGAGGAGCTGACAGAGGGGAGGAAAGGGTAGACATGAAATTACAGATGTATTGGAGAATGGAATGAAGAAACATATAGAAAGAAGAAAGGAAAAAGGAGGCAGTGCTCTATGAACAGGCAGCAGACATTCAGATGTGACAGTCAACAAATGTCACGTGTGGGCTTCATCTCATCTTTGTACACTGACTCCAGTGATAATTTTAGCTAGTTAATTTTGCACTTTTAGGAAACCTCTGCAAAAAACAAGATGGTTGCAAATATGAATATGATCTATTGCTATCTAGGGCTTTGTAAATGTGTTTGAGTCACATAATAAGGAACTTCAAACTGTTAACCTGGGAGTGAAGGTAAAAAAAGTGACACGTTAATTTAGACCTTCTTTCTCTAAGTAAAATCTCTTTGTGAAATGAACAGCAATACAGCTAATGTTGGAAAATGGAAGGATTAATCCATAAAATACTACCCCTCTTTTATGGATTTCTACCCTTTCGTTAGAGCCGAAGGAGAAAAAAGCCAAGCCTGAACAATGTTTCTAAAACAAAGTGATCATTTTAGTTCCTGGATATATTTATTAGCTGAAAGTATAAATTAGAAAACAAGCAAAGGTTAAACCCAAAGCTGCAGCCAGACCCAAGGTATTCCAAATCTGCCTGTTTAATATGCACTGCAGATTAACGGGTATTACACATTGATTCTGGCTGTACTTTTTAGAGGAGGTGGAGGAGGAGGCAAGATACTGAGATAAAAAATACAGTCTTTGTTTCAAAAACAAAAATGAGATTGTAAAATTGAAAACACGAAAGTGGAAGAGAATCACTAATAACTATATTCTTTATCTTCAAAAAAAAATCAACAAAACCTTGCTTCGCTGTATGATCCAGTGTACTACAGGCAGGCATTATCCAGCCCCTTTCTGAATGTTGGCAGGAGAGTTTGCTTTCCCAACTCTGTGAAATTCTAAAATATAATGAAAATGCAGCTACCGTACTTTCTAAGCTCTTGGTAGATATTTTCACTTACTTTGTCATTTTCAGGGGGAAAACAATGGTGGCATCTGTGCCCTGGTGCTAAGTGCTCATTTGCATGCAGAGGCAGAGAGATATCCGTTTATTATCAATTTTATGCATTACTTCATTTCATGGTGTTAAAACAATTACATTCAAAGGGTTCAGCAGTCCACAGCCAAGCTATTCAGGGCTCCAGCAGCATCATATAATAACGTTATTCAGGGAGAGACACATACATCATAGTTTACTGACTTAGAAGTAAAAAAGAGAAGGAGAGGGAGAGAGGGAAGCAACTCCTATAGAGCTGGATACAGAATTTGTAAAACATCAGTGATATTACAATAAGCAGAGAAACTCAGGGCAGATGGACGTGAAATTTATTAACTTCTGAATTACTTTCTAAGGAAGTTGGGCAAATGTTTTATACACAACAGTTCCACCAAATTCTCTGCCACATACACCCTCAACGCCTTTTATACAACACCCTTCATCAGCCACATTGCAAAGCTCCACTTGAACAAAAAAGGAGGGACTGTGCACCTCCCCTCGAAGGTCTCAGAACACATACCTTGGAGCAGCAAACGGTCTGGTCTGAAGAGACTTTTGTGCTCAGTGCTCTCTACGTGCAGTGGATTTGCAATCTGATTATCTGGTTACTCCTGTCAAGGCTCTGCCAAGCCTCCCATGAGGAATTTACGTTTGTCTATCAATTTACATTAGCTAAAACAGCTGTCCGTGTGAAGGATTTCAAGGTTTTAAAATGAGGACCTACCCTCCGACACCAGTCAACTCTCCAAAACCCAACAAAAACTGTGGCTCAGTATTGAACAAATGAACAAAGCACATCCACCTTCGGGGTTTCCCTTGTTGAGTTTGCTGAGATGTTTGTTTCAGTAGAAAGCAAACTGACTACTTAACTGAGCATTTGGGGAAATCTTTAAAAGTGTAAGAAAAAAATCAAATCAAACAACTTTTAATAATACTTCACTGCCAGAGGAAAATACAATCAGTGCTATCCCTATATAATAAAAAAACAATTGCCAAATTTTTTGATTATTTTTTCTATGTTCATCTATCTTCAGGAAAGCTACTTCAGTGAAGCATGAGAGAAGAAAAGACTTCTTGAAGCATGTCAGCATAGAGGACTCATGAAATAAGGACCTGGAAGAGGAGTTTTATTATCTGGGGTACTGCTTGTTGAAGTGCTTAGAAAATTGCCCTCAGCCTGGCCCTGGGTGGCAGGTTGGCACACGGTGTGGTGCCAAGGTGTGGGGCTGCGCGAGCCATGGAGACATGCAGGTTGTGAAGGAACTGGCTTGGCAGCTGGGAGAGCCAGCTGCTTCCCAGGAAGAACCGCAGAGGAAAACAGTCTGGGGCAGTTCTCAAGCTATCGGTTGCTCTCAGGAGGATGGTGGAAAATATATTCTGGACTGTTGCGAAGGCAACATGTGGTTGGCGCGTGGCTGAAGCGGGGATAGGTCTAGTGGATGGAGTGATACTGAGCAGCCCAGCACTGCTAGAGCTGCAGAGCCAGGCCACTGCCTTCCAGCCTTTCCTCACCGGGGTGTCCCATGCACCAGTGCCCCGGAGCAGAGGCAGAGGCAGCAGGTTCCTTGATGGCTTCTGGCAGGTTTTCTTGGCTTCTGCTCTGAATATCTCAACAGCCAGCACTTCCTTCTGAGCTGTCTGGCCCTGCCCCTGCCATAGCCACCTTCTAGCACTAAAGTAATCAGGCTGCCAACAGCAGCCCAGCTGTGCCACATCTGCATGGTCTGCAAAAGCCATCTCAGAAACAAGGCAAAGAGTGAATTGGCCCATGCTGATTATTCATAAGGCTGCCAGCAATGTCTTGTCTAGCCAGCTTAAAGCTAGCACAGCTATCTTCATGCTACATTGCTGTCACAACATTTACCTTAAGGGCAAGAAGAATACGTAACTTCTAGTTTTATTAGGCTATACAAATTAAGCAACTTCCAGAACTGAAAAATTGGGTCTAAGTTTTATATCAGTAGCTTCTAGTTTATTTCACTCTGCAGGACTCCTGAGCTCAGGCGCGGCTCTGTGGCCATGCCCTGCACCACTTGCTGGTCACTGGCTTGGCTCAGCCATCTAGGCACAAGGAGCGAGTGGCAGGTGGACTGCTGTTGTTTTCGGGGAAGACAGTCTCACACACACCAGGTCCTTCAGTCAAACCCCTCTGGTTACAAAAATGGACAGTAACACTAATCATGATTCCCCTGTTACTTTGCTCTTCCTGCCCTCACTACATGGTTTATTCTGCAGGCTCTTCAGAGAAGGGGCTGCCTGTTCACTGCCATGCCTACACGATAAAGTCCTGCTAACTGACCACGGGTCTGAAGATACAAACACTAGCCTAATGTCACAGCACTCTCCTAATTATCAAGCTGTGACAAGGTCTTTTACCATCTCATACTAACACACTCTTCATACAGTCCCTCTTCTACCTTCTCCTCATCTTGCCTCATCCAAAGCCCACTCTCTCTTCTCTTGCTTCTTCCTCAGCTGCTCTCTCTTCATTGCCTCCCAACCACTCAACAGAACCAGCCACACCTGCAACTTATCTACATCGGCCAACCCGCTGCCCCTGAAGCCAACCCACAGCTGTATATTATCAGTGTTAATTAACCCAGATTCATTCTTCTACAGCCTAACAATAAAGCCCTTAAAATATAACTAATGACTCATTGTCCTTTGAAATAAGCCTAGTAACTGTATATTTGAAAGGAGAGAGAGTGATAACCAACAGGAAGAGGTCCCAGGATCATTTGGATGGCAACCATAGAGACATGAAAAAGAAAAGCCCAGCAAAATATTAAAATATTAGACAACAGGGATAGGTGGTTGGAGCTGTAGACAGAAAAAAAATACTACAGCCTGGCAGAAAAGTTCCAGCCTACTGAAGGAATGGAGGTTTGCAGGCTTGGCTTTAACTTTTTTCCTGTATTTGACTACCAAATATTTTTAAAGCCCTATTTTACTATTACTATTGTTATTAACATAGTCTCTTCTTTTTTCAAACAACCACGTTCCCATGTACTGTGTTACAGGTCATCATTCTTAGAGTTCAGTGTTGTTTTTCCTTCTTAACACAAAGCATATAGAAATTAATTAGTTTGCATTTGCTACTGCCAATACATTAATATATTTTTGTTTAAGAGGCTCATGGAATAAAGAAAAGGCACATTAAACATACATCTTGAAATGATTGCTTTTCATGAGTTTTCAAGAGAAGTATCTTGGTTTTATCATACTAAATAGGTGTATTTGAACTGATTTAGCCCATCATAAGGGTTCAAGGACCGTACAAAGACACCAACTCTATTCTCAGTCTGAAATATCCTGTCTCCATCAGTTATCAATGACGGATGCTCAGGAAGAACTCCAAGAAGTAGGGTGTGCAAAGAGGATACCTGCAAGAGCTGTCCACCCAGCCTTGTGCTGCTGCATTCAGCAGGCACTGGCATCAAAAGCTTTGGGACTCCAAAAGCTGTAGCAGCTAATTTTACTTCAGTCTAACTAGAATCTTTTAACTGTCCACAATGTGCTAGAGAGATCTGTGAAAAATTAGCTAAGCATTTCACATGGCTATCTCGATAGAGAAAGTTCTGTTATAACCAGTGCGTCCTCTGATTGTTGATAGCTCTGGGATGACTGCTGTAATTTCAAACTGGAAACAAGTGAATCCTTCAGATGAAAGATCATTCCACTGTACTTTTAGTACCTCCATCTCTCTTTTCCTCTAGTCCTTAAATAAGTACAATACTTTGGCAAAATACAAAATTTTATTACTACTGAGTACTCAGTGCCTGTACCTCATATCACATAGAATCACAGAACGAATCACAGAAGGATTTCCGTTGGAAGGGACTATTTACTGGTCATCTAGTCCACCCTCCCTGCCATGGCAGTGATATCTTTCATTAGATCAGGTTGCTCAAAGCTCCATCCAACCTGACCATGAACACTGCCAGGGATGGGGCATCCAGAGCTTCCCCAGGCAGCCTGCGCTGGTGCCTCACCACCCTCATTATAAAGGATTTCTTACTTATAGCCAATCTGAATCCACTCTTTCAGGGTAGGCTCCTACATCTAGAAGCAAGTTAACCAAGTCATTAGGATCGTTAACAAATTTGCTCTTTTTAAAACAAATATTAGCTTAAACATTTCAGGTAAAAGTTCAGATCTATAAATTGTTATGAAGTGCTACACATATATAAAGATTTTTACATATATATATATATATACACACATATCCAGGAAAATATTGGAAACACTCAATGTTGGAATAAGTTGCTACAACTCCACTAATACCAAGGGGGTTATGCTAGGTTTTGCCAAGAGTTTTTTGACTCTGTGAATCTAAGACATATGAGATCAAGAGTCACTGGAAGGACCGAAGGTTAACAGATTTATTTAAATATGCAAAACTTAACCCCTGATTTTATTTTTTTTTAAATATCTAAAAACAGTGAACCATATGAAATGGAAGAATTAAATTTATTTCCTACTTGCCAGAATATTGATGGAACAGTGAAGATACTGGTTCAATTTGTAGGTCACCATCATTAGCTGTTCAAAAACCCCCATGGCCAACCGTTCATATCCCAAGATGATCCCTTCATTGCTAGCCTGGAGTGATGCTAACTCCCACAGCTCCTGTTGTCTCAAAGTGGGAGTCAGGGGTGGGTAGGACAGACACTAAAGCGGCAGCTCAGAGCTAGCCTGCCTGCTGAAGGGAAACAGCCTCATATGTACGTGGGTCTGACAAAATGTCAGGAGGGGCTAGTCAGAAAAAAGAGCTTGTATAAACAAGCTGACAATCAAAGTTTGAGTGATGGTGAACATCTGCAGCTTGCCTTATGATCCACAATAGCTACAGGTGCACAGCAAGAGTTCAGTCCTGTCTGGATCTGGCTTATATACAGTAAGAATACGTTGCTCATTAATACACCATAGTTCCCGAGTCTGCAAATGGCAAATACATAACAAATGTAGCAAATACATAGGTAAATGGCACCACAGAGTCTTGCTTTGCTCCTTATTTTGATTTTTTTTTCTTGTTTTAGGTTTTGATGTTGCTCTCTGGTTTGTCATGAGAGCTAAATAATCTTGCAAATTGGGTACTAATATATTATGGGGAAATGTCAAGATTAATTTTCATCTTTTAAAACACCCCCAAAGCCACAGTGTATACCTTTCTGGGGCTGTTAACAGGAAATCAGTTTTCAGACCGGCCTGCAACTGGAACACTTCCACGCATAAAGGTACTCAGGGCAGGCAGGTGGCAGGTTGTTAATTCACCCCCTGCTCATTCCTAGAGGTGGCGTGATAAAATGAGCCACATGCTTATGACTTTAATGTGCTTGGTGCTCAAAACCAAGACGATTTCAGGACAAAACAGCATCCTTGCTAGCAGTTGGCTGAGACATCAAGAACAAGAAGAAGAATTTCTAAGACCTTATTGGTGAACATATGGCAGACTCTGATTTCCTTACTAAATCAGATGATATTACTAGAACTGGGTCATTATGCACACATTGTAATCTATCGTTAAGCCCAACAAAGTAATATTTAGCTAGTGTTTTAATTGTACTACTGGGATTTATCTCTGCTTTTCAAAGAAAAAAAAAGTTCAGGAAGGAAGAAAGAGTGGTGAGCTTTCAATTTTAATAACAGGAGATTGCCAATTTTGACAAATGACACTAACAGCTTATTCAGATAATGTTTGCATATATACATGTTTGCACATCTTTTCGGTGTTATTTAGGAGATAGGAAATGTTTAAATTATTCATTCTCTTCAATCTTCTTCCCTGAAAAGCACATTTCTCCTCCCCGTGTATGTTTTCAAAACGCAAGTTGGCATCATACTTTCCAAATAATCCTCCAGTTTGTTCTACAAAGCCGCAGCCAGGCCATTGTTACCTGTATTTCCAAACGACCACAAGGACAGTGCCATGCACATGCATGTGTTATGGGACTGATGACATACAGGAAGGAAATTAACCTCTTGGCCTGGAAATCAAGTGGTTCCTCACGATGCCAATCCGCACGGCTACAATCAATTAAAACAAAGATTCATCCTTCTCGTCCAGGCTGCTGAGCGATCATACTGCAAGATTTGCAGGGCCGTAAACTGGAGCTTCTAGGTTTGTTTGTTTGGGGTTTTTTTGTGGTGGCTGTTTCTATGTGGGTTTTTTCTTTACCGATCCTTCACACATGATTTCTGAGGCATATGCAGGCAGCTGACAGGGGTACCATTTATCCAGGCTATGGGGCAGCAGGGAAAGGTGTGCAATTCAACGGGAGGCCAGTCACCCCAAACCTGTTAAACACACTCATTTTGCAATGTGTTAAGCAAAACTGCTCAGACAAATCCCATATCTGTCTCCAACAGCTGGAGATAAAGAACCCTGTTTTCTTTTCTGTCAGGGTTAATAAAACAAGCAACTTATTAAATAGCATTTTGGCAAACACAATGGATAATGAATCCTATTCTATAGTTAAAGACTTTTAACAATTAAAAAGATTTATGAGCTGAGTGCCACAGCACAGGAGAGCCGGCAGAGCAGTCCGCTCCCGCGCAGCCCCACGCGCGGTGGGCATGGCACGCATCCACCCCGCTGGTGGGCACAGGGGGCTCCAGAGGAGCTGGGAGGGGCTGGCAGGTAAACGTGTGGCTCAGGCCCACGAGGACAGCAAGACGGACACCCCAGGAGCCTGGCCCTTTGATGGGGCTGAAAGAGCTGGGTACGTCAGATACGTGGCCCCCCGGCCCATTGTTCCCCATCCGCTACAGTACATGTCCAGCGTCTGGTTTGTCAATCATCGGATTCAATGGCTGTTTGCCTGGGAAGCTGCTGACAGGGGGCTAGGGGGGCTTGCCAGAGCTTAATTACCGTACCTCATTAAAGGGCTTCTCATTCATATTCAGTAAGGAATCATTCGAGCAGACAGATATGTCTTTGTTAGATTAACTGAAAAACATACTTTTAAAAAAATCCCTACCACTTACGTATTTACATTGGTTTGGTTAAAGAACTCTTTTCATTCTGCTTGAGAGAGGCTGGGGAGTGGGGGGGGGTGGGGGGGTGGGGGGGGTGGGGGGGGGGCTGGAGTGGGGAAAAAGCAAAAAGAACAGGAAAGAAATAAAATGAAAGGAAAATTAGCTAGAAAGAGTTTGCATTTGTAACCTGACAGGTGGGGTTTTTTGTTGTTTTTTCCTTAGGAAAAAATAATTTCATTACATAGAGTCAAATTCTGCTTTCATTTCTACTCAGTTCACAAAGATACACTGATGTGTACGGGGGTGGTGGTGCAAGTCTCTTTCTATGAATGAAAGCTGAAGGGGTTAAAATTGGCTACTTGTCTGCTGGCAAAGTTTTAGTTAAAAATGTCACTACTATTTTTCCTTCAAGGGAAAGCTTAGGAAAGTTTTGCAGCTAACTTTTTTTGTGCAGGTTTTCTCTTGTCGTTAAAATAAAACCCCACAAAGCTAGAGCCTTAACCAGCATGGTTCAGTGCAGCCTCCCCGGCACTCTGGGGGCACTGGCGAGGGTATGGGTTGTAGGCTTGTTGTTGTTGGGGATGTTCTTCCACCAGAGATAGCATCGGGTCGTATTCACTGGCAAGCCTAGCAACGACCCCATCCTTCTGTGGGCAAATGGCCTAAAGAGAAAGGAAATACCTTTCTAATCTGCCCCAAAGATTCCACCTGACAGCTTTCAGTAATATTTTTATAATATATATTTTTTTTTAACATACATTTTCATTAAAATGGAGGTCCAAATAGGATGGACCAAACCAGTGGCTGAAACCTCAGCTAACGAGCATGGAAACACTTCTGGCTCCCCAAGTAACATACTGGTGTTTTCCTGCTTTCTGATCACTATTGATACCACACTATTGCATCTGAGAGGGCACAGTAAGCCTTTAGTCTGAGACACCTTGGTGCATAAAGATTGCCCTTACAATATTTGCTTAAAAACCCCACGAAAGTACATGTGTGGTGCTGATATCTCAAGAAGAATGACAATGTGAAAAGCCATTTGATCTGGCACAGGAGCGAGCCCTTAGTCCTGTTTACATGTGGCTGGTCTGGGGTTAGAAGGGTAAGAATGCCAAGGAAGAGAGAGAGCGGATCCTCTCTTATCCCGGGCTGCTGAACCGCACAAGGCAGAGGTTTTCAGTCCCAGCCCATCAGGCTGACATTTTTTTGCCTTTGAGTCTGCACTTTTGGAAACGCAGCAAGACACGAAGAGAGAACTGTGAAGAGACCTTGTGTGGTTAATATAGTTTCCCCTTATTTCTTTCTCAGAAATGGTTTTAGAAGAAATTAAAAAGGACATTCGCCTAGAGGCAGACACAAGGCACAGGAAATTTAATCCTGCACGGCTAAAGTTTGGCCAAATTATGAGCATCTGATAACAGGGTCTTTTATATGTAATGCAAAGGATTTGGCAACTTCAGCTATCAGCAGAGGAATACAGAAGTTGGGGACATCATATTTATCGCTGGTTTATGACAGGCAGCAGCCAATCAAACCACAGGATTTTCACAATGTATATTGACAGCTAACAACAGCCCAGGTCATTAGAGCCCTTCTGCCAGAAGAGTGCATCAATCCCATAATGGAGAAATAAGTGCATCACTCCAAGTCAGTAGTCCCTACACTCTGTTGAGCTGAAGCAATTCCATCTCAGTATAATAAGGCATGAAGCCTAACATCATGTACACTAATAAAAAATACTATCTTTTTATAATGTGATCAAATTTGAGTTCCTGTTGGGGCAATAACCTGGAGTTTCCTGATATCTCTGTATTTAAAACCTCAGTTATAGCTCTGTATTCCACACAGTTTTGCCTTGAATACATAACAGATGTTTATATTGAGATGAATGCTTTGTGGACCCAGAACTGTCATCAGACCTCTCATAATCGCATTTTCACCTATGCATATGGTGTACACCTGTGGCTTGTTGGAATTGTATTCAATTGCAGCGTGGGAGGTTTAAAGCCAGCACTGGATTTTTATTCTTTTGTAATATTTTTCATTCACATTGTTATAGGTTTTAATCCTTTTTGTCATGTTTAGTATGTAAACAAATGCAGAAATACAAGATCAAGTGAGGTTCTTGGAAAGCTGCACGTGCCCCTGTGTATTGCATAGAGAAATACATATTTAGGTTAGTGATATATATATATTAAAGTATCATTTCTATGTGGGCAAGATTTGAATGTTTGAGGAAATATCACAGGACAGTAGTAGATTTCTCTGCTAAAGATATGCAGAAGGATGTAAAGAACGGCAGCCTAGAATACGAGGTAGAGGTGTATCACACATATGTGGGTTTTGATGATTTTCAATTTTTTTAAAGCAAATACACCTTGAAATGTACTGCTAGGAAGCTGTCAGGATCTAACTGTCTCCATTTACAGATACATCCACTTTCCCGTGAAGGGTCTGCAGTGGTATATTTCAACAGTGGTTTCCACATGCCCAAAGCACCTAACATCAGAGCAGCAGGGGCTGGGATCTGGATGGCTGTAGCCCACCAGCTCTGCCCTCCGCAAGGCGACACACGAGATGTTTTCGGGAACTGGATCTGTAGTATTGCAGAACTTGGTATGAAACGCAGGGCAGCTGCTGGGATGTGTTTGTTTGCCTGTGGAGACCATCCTCACACAGGAACAGCTTGATGCCCAAAGAAACCGGCTGGTCCTAATGGGGCAGAAGAACCATCACAGGCCTAAACACAAGGGTGGCTTCTCTTTGGTGTGGCCTTTTGTTATCAAGTACCTGTTTGTGCATCAGCTGTCCCCTTAGCATGGCCAGAGGAACCAAGAGTCATCAGTGAGAAGAAAATGGAGTAAGAGAAGGAAAATACAAAATGAGATGGTAAAAGTGTAATCCCCATCAGGCAGCTTCACTAAGACCTGAGAAGAACGTGGACACCACAGAGAACAGCCTGTTAATTAAAAATAGTGAAATCCCAGTGGATTCATGCTATGAATTTTGAAACTGTGTCCTGTGAGTTTGCATTCATGGCCTTACTATCAGCTTAACCCAACACCTAATGAAGCTGATGGGACTCCTTCCTCCAAGGCCAATGGTTCAGCAACTGGTGCACAAATCAAACTTTCTAAAATCCATGTGCAACTGAAGATAAGAACAATTAGTCTCTTTGGTTTGCAATTCCAACAGACAAATGCTTCTTTGAATTAACTAAAATCCAAAATGAAGAATCTAAGGTAGCCCATCTTATCTAGCCCTTTCGTGTAAACTGAATATTAAATTATTTACAGGCCAAAATGCATGGCAGGTTCTTTAAAATATTCTAAGTTGTAGGGTTGTAATATGAAAATTTGCAATCCGTACAATGAAGTACTTGGGAGACCCGAATAACAAAGATTACTTTTTTTTTTTCTTTATCATATGCTCAATTGTATTTGCCTACAGTACAATTATACACAGAATCAAATCAACAGTGAAATGATGGGTGAGAGACATACGCTATAAACTTCATATTAGCCCTAGTAGGTCCACATACATTTTCTGTAACAGGATTTCCAGCTGTGTACAAGCAATACATAGGTTTCTCTGAACTGTATGAAATGCCCCGTACTCTAAAAGTTTTAGGTGATTATGCTGTGTAGCTTGTTTGTCAAGATCAGCTAGCAAACGTCTTTCCGTGCTCCTAGGCTTCTTTTGTGTGCAGACAGTTTTGTTATGGAAAAAACTATGCTAAAAACCCCAAACCCCAACAATCTATATTTATTAAAGCCATCTCTTTAAAAAGGAAATATAACAATGATAGCAGAGTTTTATATACAGTTTTATATGCAACAGCAAAATTGGCCTATCCCTAGAGGCATAACAAAATTTTATATGCTTAGGCTTTTCCCTGCTGGTGCTTATCTCTTTGGTATTTAATTTGCAACTTTTTAGCCATTACTCATGCTGTTTGCCATCTTCTGCTGTTTTTCATATGCAGTCAAGTTAACTTTTTTTTTTTTTTTACCATAAGAAACATGGAAAAGAAAAAAATTGTTATAAAATCTTCTGTCACCTAAAAGCCTGAACCCTGGACTTAGCCAGATGAGCAAAGGACTTATGATAGACAATAACAGATTCCGAGCACCCGCTTCTACTATAAACAAGAATAAAAATCCATGGCTAGGATCCAATTTTAAACTCAGAAGATATGTGAAGATGGTTGTGTACAATGGTTTCAGCATTCAGTGGAAGCTACTTTGTGAGTTACTGACACATATACAGCCTTGCAAGTAGAACAGTTTTAAGAATTACTTAGTTCAGTAATGAGTAGGGTCTTATGATGTGTTCTGATATTTTTGGAATAGTGATATATATGATATATATTACAGTATATTACATAAGTGAAGAAGTAATGATGATAAAGTTTTAGAAAAGTACTACAAAGGACCTTGAAATTATGAGCATTTCATATCTCAGTAACAAAAGAAGAAAAGGAAACAACCTTCACCAGCTATTAAGCATGACGTTTTGCAGGGACTGCTAAATGAACATCGTCTATGAATGAGTACCAAAGGAAAGTATTCTGATTTGAGCTACTGGTTATTTTGCTTTGTGAATTCCCCAGTTAATGATCACCTTATTGGTTAATGGTCTCCATCTGATCGGCAGCTCCTGTAACTCAGGAAACATGAATAAACGCTGCCTCCAGTCGGGCTCCAGAACTGCTAACCCAGGATGAATATGTGGGTAGCCTCTAGTTTTGAGCAGTTTTATTACCTGATTTTCCAGTTGTTCATTAGGTGTGTGTCTGCATGTAGATACATAACTTTTCCCTTTGCTCCAGGCATCACCATTTTCTGCTACACAAAGAGTAGGCAAAGGGCTTGCAAAAATAAGCAGCTTCCTGAAGGTGCTACCACTACATACAGCGTAATCATTGCTCCTGCAAGTACCTCACTTTTGTAGAAAAAAAGTCTTCAGCAAAAAGTCTTCTCCAAGAGGCTATGGAAAACTATTTTAGCTATTTAGCCTTATTTCAGTTCAGTAACACACTGACTTCTTTGTACATTCCTTCATTTCCCTAATTTTTTGGTGGCCACTGCTAAAACAAGCACTATGCTAAATGGGTTTATTAGAGGATATTGTTATGTGTGCTGTAAGGGTTACCTCTAATCTAGCAAATATATGCTCACAGAGTTTTAGAAAAGCGATTACTAGAAAAAATAATAATTTCTCTTATCAATCTAGACAAATGTTTTTCAGCATGAGATGCAGAATTGTTTTAATGTCCATCCTCTGAAAGACCTAAAGAACATAAAATATGTGAAAAGATGGAAGCAATAATTATTTATTATCTAACATATTAATTTATTTTATTCTTAAGGTTATTATTTTATTTTTGTAATAAAATTTGCTTATATTATATTATCATATAATAACCTTGAATATAATAACCTAGAATTAAAACCTCATTGCATCTAAAGGGCCGAGAGGATCTGAACTTCTGCTGCCATTCATGATGATTAAGCCTGGATCACACTGGTGGCTCATAGTCGCCCTGTGACCTGCTCGTGCCTCCAGGAACATTTGTCTACTCTCAAGTTTCCACACTGGAGCAGAGGCTCATGGCACTCCACCTGACGCTGGGTTACCTATTTCTACAGCGCAGATCGTCACACATGGTCCTTGATGTAGGGCTTCTGTCAGAGCTTCAGCTGCTGTGGAGCATGGGGGCTGTAGAAATAGACCACGAGATGCAGCTTTTTCTGGTTTATGCATGTAATGAAATTCAGGATATGATGTGGACAAGAAAACCTACTTTTCATGAACAATGGTGTTCTGCAATCTAAGTTCAAAAGACCTGATCATGAACTTCACTTTTTTAATACCTCTGATGACATCAAAGCCTGAAAGGTGGAGCCTGAGAGATATGTGAAGGAGCCTTTCACCCCTCAGTAGTCTGCTGGAGTCCAGCTCCACACAGTCCGACCAGCAGGTCCAGTCCTTCACCAGCTGCGTGAGCAATGGATGCCCTGTGGGGGTGGGCTCTGGGCAGGAAGCTGTGATATCAGTCCAGTCACTGGAGAAATGGATGTCTCCTCCTAGGAAAGGGAATAAACACAGCTGACACTATCTGAGCTTCCCTTTGGGAAGTTTCCTTGGAAAAAGGGTCAGACACTGAAAAAGCTCCAAGAGACAAAACACAGGTGGGTCAGTGTGACGCAGTTCATGGCATTGCTGTCTGTAGGGACAAGTTTTACTCTCCAGAAGTGTGAAGACAGATCACCAATTTTTCAAATTAATTCTGCAGGTATTTAGCGAGAAGGAAGGCTGTTGCTGATCATATTGATGTGTGTAAGGAGTTGGCTGACTAGGTGGCCACCCAACCCCAACTAAAAGAGCACCACCGCCTATCTGTAAGAGTCCCTATATAGCTATAAGACAGCTGCAAAGAAGGACTGATGAATTTGCTTTTTATACGCTCACCTGAAACCACTTGAGAACATCGGTGTGACGAAATTACTGATGATGTTATTCAGCTACACAGGAACTTCATTGTTTGTTTTCTTAAACTGATAAAAGAAACCACAAAGAATGCTCTTTAGCACACACTTAGTACTCAGTTTGCAAAACTGGTGCAATTAGTGCAGAAAGCTGCCAGCGTATGTCTAGTCTGTTAAAGAATCTCAACATTTTGATGCAAGCTCAATGTGAAAAGACAACAGGTCCTTGCATGTGTCCAAAGGTGGGTCTCGTGGATTTATTCTGTTCTATTCGAACAAAAGGGACTGAGGCACGAGTGCAGTGCAGTTACTCTCTGTAATCCAAGAGAAGTCCAGAAAAACAAGGCTGAAGATACTGCTGCTCTGCAGTGGAGGGTCAGTGAAGCTTAACTGAAGCTCTGCTAGAAAGGGCCTCCCATGGGCCGTTTCCTTATTTTTAATGAAATAAATGCAATAAAGGGAATACCTTGGTTTCCCTGCTGCCAGGCAGCTCACTTGCACAACCTCAGAACTCTTCTGCTCGATGACAGGAGTAACATCAGCTGAGCTGGTTTTGTATGTGAGGTACCTGATGAAAAAAAGGGAAAAAAGTGTGCAGGTAGCAGGACTTTCCAGGATCAGACAGACAAACTTTTTGTACACTTTGCTGAGAAAGAGCTCAGCAGTGCTTCCCCGTTACCAGTCCCCCCTAGTCCCTAGCTGCAAAGCCCAGATCCTGCAGGAAGGCTCTGACTCCCAGACGAAAAGGCACCACACACAGACAGCAGCTTTCCAAGGAACTGGGGGTCCACCTTGAAACAGATGAGGCAGGATTTAACAGTAAGGTAACTCCTGTTGAGATAATGGAAATTTTGCATGATGTATGACTTCAAAAGAGGCACTGCATGTAAACCCCTCTTGATCCCTTCCTGTTACTTTAGTTACTCAGACAACTTTAAAGATCTGGACTTAAATCCACTGGCTGGGGGTAGTGATAGGCATCTGCTCTGTGGGATGAGCTCAATAGGCAATCACATACAAGGACGTGTGTTCACAAATCCTCTTCCCCATCCAAGCAAAATATACTTGGCAAAAACAACAGCGTGCTGGATTCTTGCCTCCCTGTATAACACAAGTCACTCTTTGAGTACCACTAGCTGGTTCAGTAGGTGCAATGTTCTGTTTCAGAGCAGACACTGTAGTAGGATTTGACCCCTTTGGAGGCTGGGTGTTCAACTTTGTTGCAAACTAGGACCACATTTTTGTATTATGTACTTTTAGCATCAGAAACTATTCCTTTCTGCAAGCCTTCTTGTTTCCAGCTTCTTCACGTACTTATCAAAAGCAATAGAGATAACCTAGAACTGGAGCGTAACAGCATTTCTAGAAGGTTTCTCCAGTCCTTGTTCTCAGTAATCTATGATTTTTAGTTTGCTAGGAAAACAACAAGGTGTAGAGGAATGAAGCTGGGTTAGTTAAGACTGATAATATACAGCTGTGGGCTGGCTTCAGGGGCGGTGGGTTGGCTGCCGTGGATAAGGTGCAGCTGTGGCTGGTTTCTGCTGAGTAGTTAAATAGCTCTAAGGGGATGAAAGAAGAGCACTGGGTGAAGAGAGACCTGGAAGAAGCAGAGGAGAGAGAGTGGCCTCAGGAGAAGAAGGGTGCCCAAATGAGGAGAGGCTGCCTGGAAGAGGAGCCCAGAGACGAGAGACTCCAGACGCAGCAGAAACAAGAAGCAGGGTGGATTGGCCTGCAGAGGATCAAGAAACAGCACCGACAGTAGATGAACTGTCGAAACCTTGTGGGGGATCAGGGGCTGTGCCAGGGCAAGGCATGGAAACTATGTATTGAATTTAACCTGGTATGGGGTGGTAAAAGCTTTGTTGGAGCTTCATAGTTTTGATAGTGCTATGACAACAAGGTTGCTAGAACACTTTAGGACAGCCAAACTTTTTTTGTGTGGTGGCTGCTGATGAATGCTGAGGTAGATGGTCTTTAAATGACAGCATTTTGGCAGGGGTCTTGTGAGGGCAAAAGTACAAGCAACCTCACCAGTAGTCTTCTACTACTGGAGAAGACAACACAAAAATACCAAGAAGGATTAAAAATGTAAGTGTGCTTTCCTTGCTACATTTTTGTAAATATTTCTTCTGTTTGGGCAGAGAGATTCTTTTAACTTTACACCTCCTAGATTAAACCTAGTCAACTAGCTGTATTACACTTTTCACCTGTAAATCAGGAAAGATCTTTGATTACCTCTATACTAGCCCTCCAGAATCTGCTATGTGAAAGAGTGAAACAAATTCAGGTAGGGTAAGTGCAAGCATTTATAACTCATTGATAGCTTTCAGTAGTTCCATGACTACTGACACTCCTTACTGAAGGAATCTGTGCAAGAAACCCAAAATAATTTTATTCATTTCCAGCCCATGATGCCTGACTCTGTGGTACATTTAGTTAGGGCTTGGACTGATCATTCTGCTTCATCTATAGCCACCTAGGATCTGTTTTGTAAGTACTAGATGGCAAAAAACATCCCAGCCAGAGCCTTATTAATATCTACTGGTCTTTGTATCACTGCTGTAATGTAACTTTGAAGTTGTCAGTTGTTTTTGCATACCACAGGAAAGCTGTAAGAGCAGACAGCATGTACAGTAATGGATGTTACAGTAGGTTAACTTTTCCTATAACGAGATGGTGTATCCCATCAAGCATACTTTTGGAGTTATGGTGAAGTCTTGGGAAGAAATTCTCTTTCTTCCTAGCTAATTATTTAACAGTTAGAACTACCATGAAAGTAACTCTCCCTGAAATACTTAAGTGAAGGGCAGACCAAGGTGTGCCACCAAAACAGGTTGACTTCCAAATACTGAATGTCAAACTCTTTGAAGAGTCACAGGTCAAAACATTTTTTTCACTTTTATTCAGTAAGTAGCTTCAGTTTACTGTGGGTGATGAAACAAAATAATTTTTTTTTTGGGCAATCTGGGGAAATGGGCAAATCAGTATTAAAATGAATCATTATTTGCTGCTTTTCCAAATATGTAGCCATTCTGACTTGATGGAGACATCCCTGGAGTTCTCCTCAAAGCTCTTTCTTTGCGGAAGAGTCTGCCATTCTGACTTACACTGTGCATTATCTTACTTTTGACTAATATTTTATTTAAAAAGTCAGGTTTTTTTCCTGTTTTCTTCTCTTTCCCCATTTATTTGGCTATGGAGCCACAATGGAATGCCAGGCATATTATCAGTGTGAAGAAAGATATCACACTGCCACTGTGGCTATATGTAAACATTGTTACAGAAAATCGCAGGATTTTGAGATCTACGTATACGGATATTTATTTTGCGAATTAGAGTATGCCTGAAGTGGCCCTGACATACATTCCATGTCATTTGTACATGCATCAGAAACGGTCTATGTAGTACACAGCAGATTTTATTTTTCAGTATTGCCTGTCCTCTTGATAACTTTTTCAGTATTGGGTTTTTTTGTGAGCGCTGCTTTTGGTGTTATCACATTCAGTCTTGATCTTTTTTGTGATGGATAAAGAGCAGATACACAGAAAGCTGTTCTCAGCTAGGGCACAGCTATCTGGGAAGTACAGTGAGACTTCTTTTCCTCAATGTTTTTGTGTGCCATAAACTTGCCTTTAAAGTACACAAAACCTGTCTCTGCTTGCTAGGTAATTTTGCCCCCTCTTCTGGCCAAGACTTTCCCTTTTTAGGCATAAATCTGATATGAGTGGATTTAACTTGAAGTTATTCAGCTTTAATACCAACTGTTCACACTGAAAAGTGTATGTTGTATATAGGCAAACTCCTCCTTACTAGGGAAACATGGAAACCTCCAACCATTCCAACCCTGAAGGTCAGCCATGTTCCAACTTGTTGTATCCCCGTGCTTCATAGCTACATCTAAGACAGAAAAAAGTGTATGTTGAAATAAATACTTTCTCATGAAACTGCCTTCTAGATCTTCCAGCAGTCTTCATACCACTAAGACTAGAAGTAGTCCTTTTCCCTATGGTAAGGGACAAGGTCCTTCCAAACTGGGCAAGCTTCTATGCTGCTTATCACCACTTTCTATCTTCAGCATGCATAGGAAAAAAGGGAAAGTGGCATTTAATAAAGTGGGGGGAAGGGGGGGGGGAGAGAAGAAAAAGCTGTGGTTCTGTTAACTTGTGCAAATATTTGAATAAACCAGCACCTGATCCTATATTTCTCCTTAACTCCTCCTGCACTCACTGTAAAAATATGAAAACGGCTGTAGCTGTGATGGCACAAGAGCATAAGCAAGCCAAGGTCTGTAGGTACATACTACCTTGAGCAACATCCTGGTTTGAAAACTGTTGAGCAGTTTGTCTACCAGCCCTTAAACATCTACTGCAGCAGAATCTAAAGCAGCTGATGCCCAACTGTGGGTTTCATGGCACTGTGCTCACTGAACCTCTGCCAAATCTTTTTAACTAAAGGCATTTCTTTCCCCCTTTTGAAAGGCCACCAATATCTTACATTGCTGTCAGCTGAGATATCTCTAATTTTTGCTGCCAGTTCATTATGCATAATTTTGAGAAGATGCTCAGGAATTACAGGTCACATCCAGTGCCAATGGTTGTCATTCCTTTTTCACTTGAACAGAAAGATATTTTGTTGATTTGGGGGTTTTCTTATAGCTTGTGCACAGCCTAGGTTGACATTTGTGATTTAGCATGTCCCAAACATACCTTAAACCTATTCTAATTTTGACATTTCTATTTTAATGCTGCTTTGTATTTACTAGATGGTTCATGTTATTCAACTGTTTTTCTGCTGCGCTGCATATGGATGACTTAAAATTAGAAACCAAGTAGAACCTCAGAGTCGCCTTATCTAATGGCCTACAAATACAGAAAATCCTTCGGAAGTATTTGTAGAAATTGCACCTGTTTCTTGGGCAATCAGGGAGGCATTATTTGCTCTGCTGACTTTGCAGATGGATTTAACACGAAAAAGGAATTATTCACATGGCCAGTGCACAGTATAAGCAGAAAACACATTCAGTATCCAGGCCAGCACTGTCGTACAGGCATTTGAAAAACTCCACTGGTCATGTCTAAAATATTGCTAATATTTCTTGAAAGCAAAGTCAGGTTTTTTTCTGGCCATTTCTCCCCTTTTACCAAAGGCAGAAAAGGTAGTAGGCACTAAACAGTAATTCTATCCACCAGACAAGCCTTTATGCTTGGGTAAATTATTCCCTAATTTTTCCTGTTCTTTCACTACAGTGCAGGCTTTAATTAAGGGTCATCCCTAAGAACATGAACTGAGTTGCCATCCCATCTAGCAACTAGTCCAGTGGCCTGAGTGCTGCTCAGCTGGCTCAAAGCTGGCAGCACCTGCCCTTAATCAGTGGCATTGACTCTTGCCATTTTCTTCCTGAAAAATCTTAATTTTTTTATTGGCTTTGCCAATTGATTAATATCAACCTTCTCATGAAAGAGCCAAAGCAGGGTTCAGGATTCACAAGCTGGGTATACTGGGGTGGAAAACAGCCAACATTCAGTACTGGGTGGTGAAACAGGGGACTCTGTAGATTAAGCTAAGAGAACCTCCAGTCTGCTGGTTTATTGTTTTCAGATAGAATTGCTTATCAATGCATGCTTCTAAAGAGAGAGGGTTTTATAATATCTATACTTTTAAATTTGCTATCTGTTTATATGGGGAAAATCTATAATAAAATCTGTACTTTTCCTCTAAAAGGTCTTAATTTTCTTTTTTATTATCAGAAGAAATACGTGGCCAAACCCGCTCCAAGCTGCTGGCTAGCCTGTATTTTAGGTATACTGTAGTTTACTGTTGAGTCACCACGGGTTCTCACAAAAAGTAGACTGCCTGGGACTACAGTGCCCAGAAGTTGACGGATGCTTTCCAAAGCCTCAATAAACTTTATACAGCAACTGTTTTTCTGCTATTCTGGATGACGGGGGCAGGGGCTAGAGGCTTGCACAGGATCAAAATGCCATCATTTTCACAACAGTAAATTTCACTGGTTCCAAGCTTGCTGCAGTTCCCTTTTTATTGCAAATACATCAAACTGTCTCTGATATATCTAGCATGTCAAGGCTGAAAAAGGTTCACACATCAGATGCTGACTTTGAGGGGGTGCTTAGAGGCGGGGGGGCAGGAAGTTGACATAAGGTACAAGCAGTCTTTCAGATGCACTTAAAACATGCCATTTTTATGATCCTTTTTTTTTTATTTTTATTTTTTTAACAGACAGTGGGGGATAGGATAGCAGCATCAAGAAAGGTGGCTGTGTGCTCCTCTCACACAGGATCCATTGACCTGGGCATCTCTCCCTGAGCATCTCTCTTTTTCTTCTATTCCAAATAAGCAGATTCTGTTGCCAGTTAAATCAACTTTTAGTTAATGATTACATTTCCATTACTGTTACTAATATTTTTAAGTTGGAATTTGATTTTTGCTGACAACTTCTTTTTCTCTTAAATGAAACCATAGGCTCAGCTATGATAGAAACTTTTCCATGTTTTGAGAAGTCCAACATTCTCTGTGCATGTAGAAAAATGTTCTGTAATATCATAACATTGTAAGGTTACATATATATATATTTATGTATATATACACATATATAAAACCCCTTGTAATGTACAGACCTTTCATTCACTCCTCAGCTTCCTTCATTTGACAACCTGATTGCAGGCTTGGTTCAGAAAGAAATATCTAGCAAAAAAAATAAATTATAAAAATATAATGACTTGATGGTATGAACCTCTTTTTGTCCATTAAGTCGTGCTTCTGAAACACCTATGGTTTCTGTCTCTTATAAATGAAGTCTGCATTATTAAATTTATCTGTAAAATTCATCCTCCCTCTTTGTCACACCTAAGTAACAATATGTGCATTCAGGCAGACAATGAAAAGTAAACTGATGGCTGTGGTTCGCAGAGAGAATTCGCTGACAAGCTGGCATGATAAAATTTGGAGCAACACATGGAAAGTTCTTCTCTGTTTTACTGTAATTCTCTTTGTGAGCTTCCTATATAATCTGATTTACATCTGTCCAAGGATATTGGGAAACCAAGCCCACATACAGCAATAAAAAGTCACCAGCCTAAAGCAGCTTTGACATAAAGCCAGGACAGACAGTTGCAGCTGTATTTTCTATATCTAGCTTGTAAGTGTGGGCATATCTGGAGCTGAGACCTTCAAGGAAAAATATGATTTTCCACTCTCAGATGTGAATCCATCTTTTCTTCACACCGACTCTCTCTTTTTTTTTTTTTTTTTTAAATAGAAAGATATGTCTCCAAAATGAAGATTTATCTGATAGCATGAGTAAAGCAGTGAAAAAAATATAGTCATTTTCATGGAAAAACTGCTCTATTAAACACAGGTGACATGATCACAATTGTCATCCCTCCCCACTCCCTCTCTTTATTAATCTATTAATTAACTATATTCTTCTCCAGAAGGCAATGTCCCTAAAGGGAAAGAAATATTTATGAGAGGTCCAGCTGACAACATTAGCAGGTGAATCAGTTAATCATATGTTCTGGGTTAAACAGCATTACCGTTATATGGATGCTAGATCTCTGTTCTGGGGCACATATGCTGAGGAGAAGGAAAAGACAGCACCCCAGAGAAGAATGAAAGGTACCATTATTATAACTTGTATGACAGCACAATCTCGTTGATTATTCTCAGTATCTTATTTCAGTTTCTGTTTTAATTTCATTTACTAAAAATGCCAGCATATTTTCTGGGCTGACTGTCACTTGCAGGATTTAGTAATAGATGCAGAGTAATATTTAATTACTTCTGACTTCTTGCTATCTATAAATCTAAAGTTCATGAAATCAAATTTTCCCTCTCCTCTACTGTCACTTCTCACCCATTACCAGCTAGTAACTTTAAAGCTTGGGAGGTCAGATTCCCTATTTTACCTGGGCTCTCTCCACTTGATTAAAGTAATCTGAATGGAATAAAGCAGTAAAGACATTTCTAAGTAGAACAGGGGGCTGAGGGAGGAAAGCAGACATATAGTGTTGGCTTCATATGAGGGACAGATTCAGGGACTTTAAGGCCAGAAGGAATCATGTGATAACCTTATATGACTTTATTCCTCAGGGCAGTAAATTTCACCCCATTGTTCCTATATACACCCTCTAATTTCCAATTGCCTAAACCCAACCTCCAAAATGACAAGAAGAAATAGGTCAATCCCACCTTCACTGGTATTCCCTTTCACTGTGCAAACATCTTACTGTTATTACACTTTATTTCATATTCAAATTTGGTGGTGGCATCTTCCAGCCACTGGGAAGTTCTGCATCCCTTTCTGCTTGATTACAGAATGTCTCAACACATGCCGTTCATAAGTTCAGAAATATATAAAAATTATAAAGGTAGGCCCTTAGCAAGAAAGACTTAGCAGTTAATTAACCAAGTTCTATTTTAGGATCTTTACAGAGCTAACTTCATGCTTGGTTTAAGATAGAGTTCCACAAAACATCTAAAATTAAACTTGAACAACATAAAACCTGTGTGGTTTCAGGTAGCACAATAACCTCCTTACTCAGACCAGGTCACAATTTCTCATGTAAGTCCAACATCAGGTCATGGGTCTCATTTGTAAAAAGACACGCAAACAGGGTTGCCACATGCTTTCAGAGCTGCTGTCAAGTAACTCTGCACAGGTACATGCTTTGCACATGCATCCTATCATTGTCGGAATAAAAGAACAGGGCATACTCTGTGTACTAACTGTTCATGTCTGTTCCACTTATTTTGTGAAATGATACACGATGGACCCCCTGACTCAGAGACCTGAATGCCAGAAGGGTCCACTAGATCACGCGGTATGACCTAATATATGTCACAGATCACAGATTTCACCCAATTGCCACTGTATGAAGTGCAGTGATGTGTGTTCGACAAAAGCATATTTTCCAGAGGAGGAGATAGTCTTGATCTGTAGAATTCAAAAAATGGAAAAGCCAGCATTTCCCCTGATAGCTCCAGATTTTAATCATTTCACTGTTATTAATGCATCCCATATTTTTAATTCCAATTTGTCTTCTTTCAGCTTTCATCCACCAGTTTTTGTCATGCTTCATTAGGTTAAAGAACTCTTTTGTTCGGCATTTTCTCCTGCTCCATCTTATACACTGGAATCTAGTCACTTCTCAGTTTCTCTTTTGATGAACTAAGTGGACCCAATTCTTAAGTTTCTTAGTGGAAAGTGTATTATTTTAATCCTAACAACCTTTTTTTTTTTTTTTTTTAAGTAAACCTCAAATTCACTTAGCCTTGGTGATCTGTCACTAATTTTTTACCACAGCATTTGTGTCCAACATGTTTTGTTACACTCAGCATCACTATGCAGCTGCATTTATCTATTTATCTATTCCTTTGCAATATGCACATTAATTCGGGGCGGGGGGGGGGCAGGTATAAACATCTATGGCATTTTGAAAATTATGTGAATGCAAAAATAGGCTACATTTTTTTTTTTAAGTTGGATGTTTATAATTAATTTGCCTCAGCCTGCTTAGTTGCAACAGTCTTCCAGAGGGAAGTGGTTCTCTTCCCACTGGCCGCAGAACGACGTGAATACACGGTAAATACGATGTATTGCCAGGATAGCACATCCCCACTTTATGTACAGAAATCTCTCTACTATGTGGGTGGAATACAACAGTTCCCATCTTTACTGAAAAATCAATTTCAGTGTAAGGGCCAAAGATTTAAGACCCTGCTTGTGTACATGATGAGTAACAGAGCTACAGAACAACACAGCCATGAGGAACTTACTAGAGAAAATTCCACCTGCCATTAGACACCAAAGGAAGGAAAACATATTTGAGGCTTTGAAAAGAACTTTATGCTTGGCTGTGAGGACTTGACAAGAGCTCAAGACGTAGCATGAGGTAAAGATACATCTCTCCATAGCGACTCTATATTTGACCTTCTCGGCAGCCAATCAGTCATATATTTTCCAAAGCTCCTGCAGTGCAGTGCATAGCATCAGAGTGTTTCAAATTCAAGTTTGTGTCTGAAAATCATTCAGTAGGAACTCACATGCAGCCAAAAGCAGCAGCAGCAGAACTAGAGAGTTTTCCCACACCTTATGTTTCTGTCCTCCTGCAAAGCAGTGCCATCAGCTGTCCATGTTACAGTGATCACACGATGCGATGCAGTGACGTATTTGTTATGTTCTAAGCTCTCCTTCCACAAGCTTCTGTGAAAAGGCAAAACATGGAAGGTAGAACATGCAGAAAACAAGAGACTGGGGGTCTGCACAGTACTAACCAAGTATCCTTAGCTGTCACTCATTCACCTGTGAAGTGCTGCTCAGCATAACCTCAAAAATTTGGCATCAGCAAAAGAAATACTAGAAAGTCATCACTGGACTCACAACCCTTCATGCATGTTTCCTGCCAGTGTCCTATTGCATTCACCTAGTTTAAGTCAATTAATTTACACTCCTTTTTTTTTTTTTTTTAAGATAAGTAAGATCAGCTGCCATGTAAGATCACAAGGCCTGGAACAACAGTCTCAGAACATTAACCATTGCCAGGTGATAAAACGTTGGCTTGAAATATGGATAACTGTGTACTGCCTGCTGTAATACCATATATATTTAATCACATAGGCAATGCCAGTTGATTAAATATGCTCATTCTATAAGAAAAAAAATTATTAAAGGAGAAAATTAGATGTTTTGTCAGTTATATTTCTCTGGTTTAATTCTTAAAATGGTCAGGTGTACAAAGGTCAATACAATCGATCTATTGACAAAAGAGAAAATAGGTCATGTAGCTCAGGACTAGATAGGACTATGCTTTAAGTAACTAAAGAAAAATATCGTCTATCTAAAAGAACCAGTCCCAAATTGATAACTTTCTTCCCTCCTACTCCTCAAAAGAAAAAATATAAAATCATCATCATCATCTCTGATGATCCTTCATAATTGTGCTGGAAACTGCATGTGTTCAGTTTATTTTCTGTGCAAAATATTTATCATAGCAATGATTTCTAAAGGTAATGATCACTACATTTCCTTTCAACAACATATATATTTTAGTCTTCAAAATCAACTGCTTGCTTTCCTTATAATTATCTCCTTTAATGGTTCCAATGGTATCATTTGGCATTATTTTGGATGATTTTGTCTGTATAACAAAGATTCTACTGCACCTTGAAATTGTGGAAATAAAAAAGTGTCAAAGTCTCCAGAAAAATATGACAAACACATATGTAAATGGATTTAAACAGTCACCCAGAGTAACGGGAGGAGATATTATATTTTCCACTAGCTGCATTTCCATTGCTTTCCCCTTGGAAAGCTTTCCATTTTAGTGCCTCCAAAGGAACCGGCTAAAAGTTCAGACAAGGAACAGCTCAGAAGGAAGCGTAGCGTGATGTACTCATAGCCCCCCGCTAGCCCTCAACTCCCATCCCTTTACTAACTCCCTTTCCTAACCCAGCCGACAGAATTTTCCTTACCTAGGTTAAATGCACAGTGTTTACTTCCCAACGCCTTTCCCAAACAGCAGATTTCCACGAGGCTGCCGATGTTCATGTTGACAAGGAGCAACCATGCTGTAAAGGTTACCAAAGAGGAGCTGCTTAACCCATGGATTTCAAGCTTGTAGCCAAATTTTCTTCTCCTGTGTTCAAACCTTATTCCATAAAACCTCACATGTATTATGTTTGGTGAAATACATAATTCCTGGAGATTTTGGACAAAATTATTTAACAAAAATAACAGTGTTCATCTTTTAGAATATGTTTAAAGCAGCCAGTGGAATTATATTAAATGTATCTTTTTTTCTATTAGCTGTTACAAACCTTCTTCCATCAGGAAGTAACCAACACAAAGTCCAGACCTAACCTAGCTCCGAAACAGTGTTCTATGGGCCGATTTTAATAAGACAAGATTTTCCAGAGCAGATGAGACTAATTGTCAGTGCTTCCTCATATCGCCCATCCTGCAGAGGCAAGTGCCTGTGCAGCAGGAGAGGCTGAACATCTTTTTAGGCATTTGATTACTCACAGAGTACTCCCAGTGGCATGCCTTAATTTCTAATCCCCAAAGGCAAAGGCTGATCCCCTGTGAGTGCTGGATTTTACTACCTCTAGTTTTGATTACATAGCCACAAACGTTGCCAGCCAAAACATGAAGCAGTCTTTCTGTCCAGTCAGTTCCAGCAAATTGTCTCAGTGACCTTCACTGATAGAAAATACCACAATGGCTAAACTCCGTGCAAAGAAACGTTTCCTTTCATTGGCTTTAAATGTAAGAAGCTGTGGTGCAAGAGGCCTAAAGCAGGGCTGGCTGGGCTGCGTCACAGAAGAAATGGTTGGCAAGAAGAGGCAGCAAGAATCCAAAGCCAAGAGTCCTGTGATACCTCAACGAAATTCTCCTTCATATTAAACTGCTGGGTGCTTTTTTCTCTCCCAGCTCTACAATGGACCATGAACAGAAATATTACTGGCCTAGTAAGATTTTGTGCCCATCATTAAGAGACTGGAAATGAACAGAAGAGCTGGACATGATTTGCCTCAGTCTCAGACCGCGTAAATCCTCACTCACCGTCCCTAAGGAAATGCCACTGAATCATTCCTGCAGTGCTGCTCCCACCAGCAAACCATATAATAATCATCTGAATACATGAAACAAATGTGGGCGTCTAATAGTTATGTGACAGAGGAGGCCCACCTACCGCAGGCTGGTTACTCTGAACCATCAGCTGTCGCTCGTTTAAAGGGATGTTGCCTCCACGAAAACTTAATCTAAAAAACCCCACCATGCTCGAAAATGTTTGGCATAACACCTTCAGCTTCCAAGATTATTAACATACCTGGTGTACAGCAAGTGTCTGAGTCGCATGTTTCTGCTTTGCTACTTCTCCTGGAGTCCAAACTGATAAATTCATGTTTAAGCAGTTGCTCTGATAAAGTCCTCAGCTAGATTGGACAATTTTATTAAATTAAACCAGGATGGATAGTTTTGCCATTAAGTCTTGGTGTATTTCACCTTCATCTTTTCATAAACAAGACAACAAAAACAACAACAAAAAAATCCCTATGCCTGGGTTATTTCTTTTTTGATCAAATATGTGATTCATTTTTTCCCAACTAATAAATTAGAGAAATAGTCATAGAATTGTTTCTGTTTATTCTTGCTGCTGTGGGAATCCTCTTGTAAACCTGGGACTACAGGAGTATCACAGGGTTCCTTTAACACACAAAATTGATCTAATAAAACTCGGTGTAACTCCTGGTTACAGTAAATGTCTTCAGGGATACCTTGTTTTAAGAGTTAACATCAGCTATTTATCCCTTTAATAAATGTACTGACCTTTTCCCAATTTCTAAGAAGAAGCAGGCCTGAAGTTTCAAAGTTATTTTAAGAATAAACAGTTAGGTAACCTCTGCAACAGGGGATCTTCACTTGGAAATGTCACAGCAATGGCTAGGTGCAGGCAGGGAGCACCCAGGGAGGGACCCGTTCTGGGAGTTGCACTGCCATCTGAAGTCTTTGCGTGGATGACCTGAGGCATATACTGAGATTTTTTTCCTTTCTTTCTTTCTTTTTCTTCTTATTTAAATCGGGATTCTAGAAAACAGAACATCTGGGCCTCAGTGAAACTTGCTTCAGTTCATCAGGAGAAAAAGTTATTGATCAGTTTAATTTATTTAATTTTATTTCTACAGAGGATCTGGTGAGTTCTATGCAAGTAAAAAAAATATAGAGGGAACAGTGTTCAGCTTCAAAGAGCTTGGAGGTTGGGAGGGTGAAATGCAGTTTACTGTATGGAACCTTTTTTTTTTTTTTTAATTTGCCTTGATGGAAGTTGACAGCCCAGCCTGTATTTCAGCTCTGTCCATGGGCAGTGAAATGTGTGAGAAACCAATACTCTGAAAATTCTCATATGCATATGAAAAATCATGGTATGAAAAGGGGCCAAGGGATTAGGACAAGATAAATTTATACTAAGCTTTACACATTCCATTGACAAATTTGCTGTTTTTGCGTTGTTGCCTTCGACCTCCTGGTTACCGAGGGGATGACATTAAACTGGGAGAAAATGGCTTATTATGTGTGATAAATTCAAACAAAGATGACGCACTTTACCCACCAAGTATATCTAAGAAATTGTGAGGAAATGTCAAGCATTTCAAAAGAAAGCTGCCGTAAATTCTGATGCCGGAGACTTTAACGAATTTCTGCCAGAGTAGAAAGGTCTCTTTGTCTGGGCTCAGCTGACACTCAGCGTGTGGAATATTATGAGCTCGGGGGTCACATAAAAGCTACGGGAGAAAGAAAACTGTGGATGTGACAAAACTCAGGCACTAGAGGGCTAAGAACTGGCATGAAGACTTTGCATTGACTCAGTGCAGGCAGTACATGGGAATTAGCACTCACGCATCAAAAAAGGTTCAAAACATAAACACCCATCTCGTTCTGCTCGTTCCCACTCATTCCCACTTCCCCAGTACGGGCATTTGGTCTTTAGGCAAGACTGGATTTGTCCTGCTTTTATTTCTCCTTGTGTTACAGTGAAGTTTTAGGAGAGAGGAAAGATTGGGGGAAAAAGGTGGGGGGATCCAGACCCCAGAAAACCTCCTATCCTGCTGATGTAACATAATTGATGAACAAATGATCACACGTTGTGTCCCTGATTCAGGTCAGGAGGTGGCAGGAGGAGGAAGTGCTGTCAAACGTTTGAAAGAAAAAGGAGGTAGAGAAGTAGCAATGAGACCCCCTGCCACTGTGGCAAATTAGCTATTTCACAGCGATGTTTACACTATATAGTGCTTTTCACATGCTGACCCCTTGGGTACAGGCAAGATGGAAAGGGCAAAAATGACAAAAATGATAAGCTAAGGCAGTGAAGTAGAACAAGTAAAACAAATCAGGAGCTCCATTGCTCCCTCCCGGCTTCCATACAGGTGGCACCACTGGGTGTCACAGAGGAGAGCTGGTGGTGGCCTCCTCGCCCCCAAAACCAGCCCAGCAGCGAGTGGCCCTGGCATGCAGCTTCGGAGTGCTTTTGGTAATGGTACCTTCGAGCGGGGGAACAGCATGACAAGACACACTTAATTTGAAATGTTTACAGACTGTGTAGCTAAAAAAATCAATAAGTAACTGACAATTCATTATGGAGAGAGGTTGTTTTAAATTTACAACTTTGTTTTAAATCTAAAATATCCTCCTTCTTATTTATTTATTTCAAGAGGGGGAGGAAAAAAATAAAAAGAAGAAAGGGAAAAATAATCTCAGTAACAACACTCCTGCCCCCTGGGTATCCCTCAGTCTGCTCCAGAGAAGTACAACACCCTGTGCCTGTCACAATAAGCCACCTCTGTTTGGAGGTGACATAGTTTTTCCTAGCCTCTGTGATGGTGGAGAATTCATTGAAAAGTGAAAAGGGGACATATGCACTACGTAAAACAGCAGATTCCACCTCTCCTCAGGATCAAGCCTTATCAATGAACTGAATAATAAACACAACAGCGCAAGCTGCAGCTGAGGCGTTGCTGTCCGTCAGATCTCTCAAAAGGGTCTCTCTGCTCCAGCCCACAGGTCCCTCTGCCCAGAGAGCCGCATCTGCTTCTCTCCTATCTACAGTGTGTCAATACCGATCCGTCAGCAGCTTAACTTGGGCATCCAGCACCTGTCAAGACAGCGGATCAATGGGGGAGCCTATAGCTCTGTGCCACCTGCGCGTTTTACCCAGCTCTGAATCCCATAAAGAAATCTTCTCTAAAATAGCCACATTTAAATAACTTGCATATTGGCTGGAAAAGGTATTTTTAGTCTTTTTCAGTACGATGGTTGTTATATACCTTTGTACAGGCATTCATACACCACTAGATGATGTAAACTATGCATGATTGCACGCTTTATTATACATAGGTGCGTATTCCACTGTGCCTGACACTTTGAGTCTGTGGCCAGTCCTGAAACGGGCATGAGAAAGGGATAAAAAATGATGGGCCTGAATCATCCCATCTCCTGCAAAAACAAAGGCAGGCGGCAAGGCCTACGCAGGCTGACAAGCATTGATGGCAATGGCAGCATTAGCCCAAGGCTGAAGTGTTTTGATAATCCCACCTATAATGACTGACTGGAAGGTTGCCAGAATTCATGAAAATGTGTTCATAATTGTCTTTTTCTGCTTAATCAGCCTAGCATTTTGATTCATAAGCTTACTGTATTAATAGCATTGATAAAATGATGAACAGCCGCCTTAATGTTTACTTTGACATGAGGTTAAATACAACCCTTCCCTTACTTACAGAAAAGCCATCAGCTACTATAAACATTGCACATTTTATGTGTGATGGTTTAGCAAAACACAGTTTAAATGTTGGGACAGAAAGTCCAAGTATCTCTACTTGAACTGAACAATCTTCCAGCCTCATTTGACAGGAACAGAGTCCTGTTCATTTACTACTTTATTACATTGGCAAACAAATGTCTTCATCCCCTGCTAAAGAAGACTTCATATAAAGACCACATTCGTTTGCCAGCCTCTCTTTAGGCACTTAAATATTATTTTTAATTCTCTAGTTCAATCCTTCCTCAACAACTGCAAGAGCTGAAACATCTGTCATTTCTCAATCCAGAAATCCCTAAAGAGTCTTGCCCTGAAATAAAGAAACACAAAGGCTGATTTTTATCAGTGTGTTTGGCAGGATGTGACCACAATGTTTTCCATGAATTGGAAGCCCTGACATTCCTTCAGCAAATCTCTGTTAAGCCACAAATTGCACCCCTCTGTAGAGCAGGTAGCATTGAAAACATCCCTCCATCTGCTTTACATTGATACACAGGTGCATACAGAGAGTGTACAGCATCGCTGACAACTTCCTTGTCCACAGCCTGTAACTTGTTTCCTTAAAACAAGCATTTATTTAATTTTTTGTGCATGTAATTAATAATTAGAAGTGACAGGGTTCAGAAATCAAAATATTAGGTCTCCATTTAACTCCAGAGTTTCAGCATTAAAAATACTGCAGGTTGTGAATATTCTAGGCTAGATGAGGAGGGGGATGTACTACTATCTTGTCCTTCCTAAATACATGCAAGAGCAAAAGTCAGCAGCCTATCCTCTCCCATACCCATTGCTGTGCCTTGGGATGGTGCTGATAGGAGAAAGAAAGACAACCTTTGCATGTGGTTAAGAGCAGTCGGAGCCAAAACAGCAGGGAGATCATTAGAAAGGATGGAGCTAGAATGGCAGTGAGAAGAAAATGAGGACAAAATACTTCTGCAATTTGCCAGTAAGCAAGATAAGTGGATTTAATTAATTACTTGCTTCTGCAATCCCTTCCTTTATATATACTTTTATAGATACATTATTTAAATTTAATTTCTTTACATTACTATGATAACTATAAAGGATCAGTGTTGTGCTCTGGGTGATGGCACCAAAAACTGAAATCACAGCTATACTCATATCTCTCTTGTCCTTCCCCTGCCCAACAGCCTTCTACTAAAAAAGAAAACCAGCAGACCAGGGACGATGCTGCTGGTCTCGCCCTTGCCCTGCTCTCAGCCACAGCCTCCACCTCCCCTTGCCAGCAACTCATTACAACACACCCCCCCGACCAATTCCCCTCCAGTTGGGTTTGGGTCCTTGGTCCACTGTCTCTTTTCCAGCCTGGTGCTTGTTTAAGTCCAGCACTGGGGCAATCGAGGGCGCAGGAGAGGCAAGCTCCGTACTTGTTTCTGCTGCCCAGACCCATTTTCAGCCACAAGAACCAAAACAGCCTTTAAAGCTCTACTTTTCCTTACGCAAATCCTATAGTAATTTTCTTCATCTGTGCTAGAAAAGAAGTTCCAGTTTGAGAAAGCACATAACTATTGATAAAGAGTTTTAATGCAGAAAGTTCTAAACAGCCCCTAATAATCAGCAACGCTACCAGATTTTATTGTTATATAATCCTATAATATTTTGGGATTAATTAGAATTACACAAAGGTGGGTGTTGTTTTTCTTTTTAATTAAAAAAGAAGATTTCTCTGGTTGTTTGGGTTTTTTTTGGCTTTCATTTAATTTATTCTAATCTAAGTATCGTTGTCAAGCCACAGCTGGGTAGTGAAATATCCAATAGAAGCTGAAGGGGAGTGATATTCTAATTATTAAATGGAAATCTGCTTCTGAAAGAGGACTTGGCTTCTAAAAAAAGTGTGCCTGCCTTAAACTTGAAACATGGAGGAATATCCATGTGACTCATCATTAATGCATAGGAGGCAATGTGGCTGTTTACAAATAAATTAAAAGGACACCTGAGTTTACTGATCTATCAGGCCCTAAATTGTAAAAGTTTCCTCAGTACAAAGAAGAATATACAGAAACAAACTGTTTGGTGCTTGTACTGGAAGCAAAAAGGGTAAATGCATTCATTCTCATCTTTCATAAAAGGAACTGAGGAAGACTAGGGAGGGATGAGAGTCTCATGTTTACACAGTTGCATTTTATTTAACAGAAGTCCCTGATGTTGCAGAACACCAAGTCATTGTTTTTGTTAAATAATTAAGGCTGTCTAGGAATCTGTTTCACAAGCCAGGTGCAAAATTAAAAAGTTCCAGGCAGGAAACAGGAGATCACTGTACTCTTGAAAGCAAGTAGATACCAAGTAAAGATTATGTAGCAGTACTTACTAAATTTTTTAACGCCTTCCAACTAAAGCTGAAGCAGTGAAACAAGGCAATTACACAAGAGTAACACAGAACAAGAGATGTCAGTGGTCATGTCCTGCCAATAATGTTCTGGGGATGAAGTGAAGCTCCTGACAAAGTGGAAGAATGTAGAAAAACTTTAAATCATCATCTGCATAGCTACACTTTCATTTAAAATTTGTTCTCTTGAAGTGCCCCTCCTCCCATAGCTGGCTATGGCTCAGTTTCCACCAACAGACACGTGACCAAGATTTATTAGAGGGAAAGTCTTATGGAAGCAAATTTCAGAGTCTCCTGGGTGAGCTATCACAGGAGCAGCATTTTAACTTTTTCTTAGGTCTTTTTGCCAGTATGCAATGTAATGAAGAAGTTGAATCAAAATAACTTGTAAGTCAAATGAAAACAGTAATCATGTTCTGGCTTAACAGTGATGCATTAAATAGAAAGAAATGGCATTAATATACTCAGCACCTACTGAGCATATTTAGAAATAGTGGAGACACTCTCCAGCTACTCCTTGATATCTCTTGAGAAGAGCTGGGGCTTCATACAGAGTTAGGTATTCACCTGGAAAATTACAGCTATTTTGGGAGGTGTTCTGTAGTGAGACGTTTGGTTTCACCTGTTGCAGATTCAGTTTCAGTCCTTCTCTTGACCATAGCGTGCATTACCCCTGGCCACATTTCAATAGCGGTCATTTCTTCAGTTGTGGTTTTACGCTCACTTAAGCATAGCATAAAATGGTGCCACCACAAAATGGAATGGCCTTGACCTACTTCCTCCATGTTGCTGTTACATCCTTTCTGCCATGATGATCAGGAATTATGGAGCAAAGAGGATACTGAGAAGAGACATACTCATCTTCAAATACACCACATCCTGCCACAACGAGGAATGTAATAAACTCCATTTCTCCATTTTCACCGTCAATAAGACCACTAGTAAGCCTAAAGTGAAGAAGGGAGATTTAAGGTAAGCACTAGGCAAACCTTGCAATGCAAAAATAATGAAGCACTGGGATGAACTGCCTAGGAAGGTAGTGTGTTTTCTGTCACTGCACTGTTCTTAAAAGCAAGTGAGAGAAATACTGTCAGGAATGGTTTATGTACTGTTGATTCTGCTTTGGGGCTGAGAGATGGGGCAGGTGACCTCCTGGGGTCTTTTCTAGCCCCCTTTTTTTATGACTCCATGTGTGTTGAATAGGAAATAGGGATTATATTCTAGTATAAATCCAAGTAGCAGCAAATCCACCACAATCTGTACTTTAAAGTAGATGTGAGTGATGTTTGCTGCTACTTGCAATAAAGGGAGATGGTAGAGCCCTTTATAAATTCCTCCTCCCTGTTTTCCTACCTCTTCCCCCATCAGCTGATGAACTACAGCTCTCTCAGACAGCAAACCATGACTGGTATTTGCTCCAACTAAAGACATGGAAGTTATTCATTTTGCCCGTGGACAACTACCCATAATCTAGATTTAAAATTAAAAGCATTAAATATAGCCAAGCTTTTTCTTTTCTTGATGAAATAAGCAAAAAAAACCCAAACACTAATTCTGCCTTGACATTATTTTAGATTTTTTTGTAGGTAAAATTCAAATCAGAATGCTCAGTACCTAACTTTTCTGTCACCTCAAAAGACAGTATCCTGAACTCTTCTGATGAATTTTCAATCACATTGTGCAAAGTACTATGCTAAACTTGTTGCTAATGCATATATTTCACAATTGCAGATTTTTCCTAAGGGTGGTAAAATATTCTGGTCAATCACAAAGACCAAAATGACGGTTAGATAAGTATTGCAAACAGTGTCATAAATCTATGTCTCTATTTCAAAGCAGATGTACAGATGTCATATTCACACAATTTATTAAAAGGAATGAGTAAAACCTGAGATATTCTTGCATGTCAAGCCATTAAGACCTATACAGAAAGCATTCAACCTTAATGTTATATCTTCAGTAGCGAGAACAGATTTACAAAATAATACAGTTGTACCATTACCATATATAAAATCTGTAGCTTAAATGAAAGTTGAGTAGTGAATTCCATTTAAATTTTTAGCTATCCATATATCAAATTTTCCCTGACATTTCTGACATTTAAATTCAGTAATTAGTATCACAAGGAAAACACAATTTATTTGCTCCTGTCCGATTAGCAAGTTCAAACATGGCTTCCTACACTCTATTCAGTCAGAGTGTATAATGATTATTGACAGATACCCAAGTGAATTATGCTTCACATTCTCAAAACAAGTTTGCACATCAATATGCAATATGACTTTGCAGTTGATGGTCTTTGAACCCAGAGTGAAGGGGTATGTTTTTTAAAGCCAGGCCTAAGGGCAATTATTATTAATTTGAATAAAATCTTAATAATATACAGCATATCATTCTTAATACACTGTATTACTCAATATCATCTGGAAATTAACAAGTTTTCTTATTAAAGTTCCTGGTCCTTGCAATGATGAATCTTTTCTTAGAACACAGGCTTTCATGGAAACTATTTCTACAGTATTCAGATTCTGAAGTGTAGGTGACAAAGAACAAAACACTTTTAAGAAATGTTACCTGTAATTTGTGCTTTGAATCTTTGTTTTATTTACCTCTGCAATTAGGTTTCAAATTCCATCAAACTTGTATATACACTTACTAAAATATTTTGAAAAAGTAAACTCTAGTGTTCATAGTGTTCTTCCAGATTTCAGTGAGTATTAATGTACAATATTGTTTGTATATGCATTCTACCAACTACCATTTAAAACTTCTTTGATTCTTTTATGTGAATCTCAATTGATCTGACCAGTCATCAGTGATGCTAAACAGCTCTCTCAGAATTAATATGAATATGATGGTAGGTTTGGAAAAGGAAGGAAGACAGAATTCTGCATAGTTTGTTTAAAATCTGTAGTAGGAAAGCCAGTAAGGAACTGACAAGTTCTGAAAAGTTTCTGAAAAAAGCTTCTTTTCACAACAAATCAGAAAAAGAACTGCATATACCAATTCCACAGAAAGTTCTAATATCTATCAAGATCCAAACACCATTGCTTCCATTCATTCCCTAAAATAGGTTTCAGTTGAAGCAATTTCTAAAGAGTTGTAAGACCAACTGACACCCTAAGAATCATGTATCTTGCATTACACCATGCTCTTTTGTGGAGTTCTAATTCACTGGACTCTTGGTGGCTCAAATCCCTTGGGTGCTCCAGGTCATAGTGACAAAACTGCACCCATTCCCTTGCAAGTTCATTGTCTCTGGCATCATAGAAAGCTGAATTTCCAAAGCCAGACTTCTTAAAAGAAGGCCTATAGCCTCTTCAGCAACAGCTTTGTTACTTTCCATGTTACCTTCTCATCCACGTTCACTTGTGAACATCCCATAACATTTCAGCCATCAGCTGGGTAAAAAATTCCTCTTTGTGTTTTCTTGCTGTTCTCCATAATGGAGAAGGGATCAATGAGGTGGATCAATGCCAAAAGCAACAGACCTGACGTGAAGAGAGAAACTGGTTATACTTGAGGTTTGAGAGTCTTCATTAGTATGAAAGCAATGGAGGCTCATCCACTGACTGGAAGAGGCTGAGGTTGGAAGGGTGTTATGTTCTGCTGTCAGGCACCTTTGGGGAAGATTTTTTTCAAAAGGGCAGTCCACTTGTCGACATTTGATGTTCCTCTGATACAACAGCTGGATCTTCACTGACTATAACAGAATTATTGCTGAGGTTTTTTTTCCCTAACAGGACTATACTGTTCCATTTGTCCTATAAAACGATTACTTGACTTTTAATTATTTGGTAACAGGACTTTCAAAGAAGCAAAGAAAATTACTTTTAAAATACGAAGAACATCACTATGCTTTTTGAATATTATTGTATGCCAAAGAAAAATCCGTAGATGCATTTTTGGTAAGCATAAAAAGAGAGATTAGTAAATAAAACTAATGTTTTAAAATTGGAAATATTGTTGAGGTTGCGTAGCTAGTGAAAAGGAGGTGTGAGACACAGCTGCTGCAATCTCCTTGTGCAACTCAAGAGTATCATTATCAACACTTCTTTCCCCTTCCTGCTAAAGCTAGCAGCTATTTGTTGCTTCCAGCTTCCACTTGCCGCATTTATTTTAGTAAAACAATGCCCATTTTAAAATGTTGTAAGAAATGATCATATTTTTTTCTGTTAATGTTTTGTGAATAATTCATTCAACAGTCAAGACCCTGTGTACCTAGTTTCAGCCTGGGAGGAATTTTTATCAGATGTATAAGCTCTGCAAAATAAGGGGCTTTAGTGGAAAATGCTATCTTTAAATTAATTATAGCAGTGCTAGCAGGCACCATTATACAGTAATAGTTTATGAAAATTCTCAGATAGCAGTAGATTACACCAATTGTAATATGACTTTTTATGTTATGTTCTACAAATACTCATAATTTTTAATGGTTTCAATGTGACTTACATAAGAATCAGCACACAGGACACCAGGAGGCAACTTGGGAGCAGGCATCACAGCTACCACAGACTGATTTGGGTTCAGCAATATGTTCTGCACCCTGCTGCATTTAGTCATGCTTTTTAATTTTTTTTAATTTCTCTTCTCCTCTTTCCCCCTGCCCCCACCATGTGCAAATGAATTGCAAATAAACAATTCTGTCTCTAAAATCCATCTAATCACAAAGGTAATATTACTGGATGATTACTACTAAATGGCAATTAGTTTTCTCAAAAACACCCACTTTTTTTTTTTTTTTTTTTTTTTTTTTTTTTAGTGTAGAAACAAATGTTAAGATTAGATTCAGCTTTCTTGCACAGAACAGAATAATTTGTCAGGGAACTCTGGAGATATCTATTCCAGCTCCAGCTCAAAGCAAGTTCAATTAGACCAGTTACTAAGGACACTGTCCAGGCAGGTTCTTAGTATGTCCAAGGATGGACATTCCATCTCCTCTCTTGGGCATCTGTGCCAGCATCTGATCACCATCACAGTAAAGATTTTTTTCTGATCTCTAATCAGAATTTCCTTTGTTGCAACATGACCATTACATCTTGTCCTACCAGTGTGCACCTCCAAGAAGACTTTATCTCTCCCTTCTCTATGCCCTCCATCAAGCAGCTGTAGACAGAAAAATTAGCCCCCTCAGCCTTCTCTTCTTAACACTGAAGAAACTAATTTCCCTCAACCTCTTCTCATACACACGTGCTCCAGCTCCCTGACCATCTGTATGTCAATGTCTTCCTTGTATTGGGAAGCCTCAAAGTGGACCAAATGCCTGAGGGACAGGAAGGTTCGCTTGTCTCAGCCTGCTGGTTGCTCTGTTGCTAGTACTGCCCACTGTGCAGTTGGACTTCTTTCCTGGAATGGCAAACAGCTGACTCACATTCAACCTGTTCACTAGGACCTCCTCTTAAAAGGAGCCCTGTCCTGCAGCTTATTAGTCACTGTCCCCAACTAGGTATGACCCACAAACTTCTGTTAAATGGTATTGCTCCGTCTACAATCCCTGATGAAGATCACTCTTAAATGTCTGCCAATTGGACTTTCTATCACTGACCAAAACCCTTTGACCCTAATTGTCTAGCCAGCTCACCTTAACATCCATTTACCCAGTCCATACATCACCAGCCTGGCTATAAGTATATTGTGGAAGACTGTGCATGTGCATCATGTGTTTGGAATTATTTCAAGACATTTGTTCCATAGCCTTCCCAGCATCCTTCACTACCTTACAGAGGTAAGGTTCATTTCATTTGACTCTAGAAGGCACAGCTTAGGTGTTTACTTTGGGAAGAGATGAACTGTTGATCAGAAGTGCCAATTTCTCACCATTGGCTGCAGAACTAGTTTGCATGAGGACATGCACAAGTGGGCACATTCTGCCCCCTCTACCCTGTTGCTGTGGGTTCCTGTTCATTCTGTGTATAAGCAAGTGTGATCTGGCCTATTTTCTTACGTACAAAACGGAACCATTTAGTAATGTCCAGTGTGTGTAATGACATTCATATCCTGCTCAGGATCACTCTGGACAAGCTCACTGCTTACGCTAGCAGTCATAATTCCAGTACCTGTAACAATGCTAAGACAATACCCCATGGCTACACCCTTTCCCAAGGTAAAGCATGTTTTCTTCCTGTGCCACTGCAACCAACTCCTTCAGAACAGAAATATGACCTGCTTGGATTTATAGCCCAATTAAATGCTCAATATGAAATTCTGACCCAGAGGAAGTCAATGTAAAAAGTCTACTTAGTCAGCCCTAACACCTCATTTTGTCCTTGAATTTACAAAGATGAAGGAATGCAGAGACAGAAACTTCCACAGCTCCTGATTTCACCCAGACATACACAAAAAATAGCATAATCAACACATGTAGCTAGGAAAAAACCCTTTTATATTCCTTGACTAACTTAAAACAAGAACAGTTAAAGGTTCTAGTTTAAGGCCAGCCCCATAAATTTAAGAACAAGCTCATACAAACATCTTTACAAAAAAAATAAAGCATTTTTAATTGAATATTCACTATACATATCCTCATGTCTCTCAAGTCTTCTGTATCTCTGCTACTTTAAATTTTAATCAGTCAGTGAAAATATATTAATATAACTTCCTTTTTCATTATTCCAAAAAGAGAGCGAGAGAGGGATAGCTTCAGTATTTGCCAAAAACATCAGCAGTTGTATTACATCTCAGTATAAACGTTCAACAGGCTATGCTTCACAAAAAAAGCTCTTTGAAATTCACTTTTTTTCTCTCCCCTTTCAATGCAATAGAGTAAAAAAAATGGTTTAAAGCACCATGCCATTATTTTAGAGCTAAACAGTTAAATGTTTTATACAGGAACATCAAAACCATATATGCTTCAAACACCCAACATTTTTTTAATGGCTTTCAGATAAAACAATTTATTTATGCAATTAACAACAACATGCAATTTCTAATAATTAGCCGATAATAGTTATCCACAAAGTACTTTATAGAATTGCCTTCTGAACTGCATTCATTCTGTAGGGAACCACTGAAAATTAGACTATAAAATTACCAGAAAATGTACCGCATTAACAAGAATTTTCTGTATTTTGTTTCCCCTACAGATTTATGGACTTGAATATTTGTAAACATTTGTTTTCAGAGAGAGGCATCAGGCCCTAACACCTCACATTTATACAAAGAAATAAATACTGTGGCAGCATTTTCTGAAAGGTTATATTTAAACTAACATCTTTCAGCAAAAATATGTAATAGAGTATATTCATATTGCTGTCTTGCAAACTGTACATTTAAAAAAACAGCCATGCGTTTGTTCTCAAATGACAACGTTTGGGACATTGAAATGGCCTTATGACTACTGAGCATTTTGAGTTTGTGCTTTGGAACTTTTCCTGACAAAAAGGTGGCAAGAAACAGCACTGATGTGGAAGGTCAGGCTTGCACCTGACTTGAGACCTCTGGACCTAGAGCTGAAGCCCTTCGCTGGTTTATGACAAAGCCCAAAATCTGGGAGCAGGTTCAGCTGAGCGGCCTCAGCTCCCCCCGGGTTATACAGCTGCATTTGAAGTCACAGGCAAAGGCTCCGTTTTACTACGTCCAGGCACAAAAGCCTACTACAGCCTCTTTCCTCTTTTACACATGGGTCACAGAAGAATCAGGCTATTCCCCTGGCTGCCACTGGCACAAGTACACTTTTGAGAACACCAAAAGATCTTTTTTGTGACTCTTGTTTTTGGTATGGCTAATGGTCTGGATGAGTGCTGGGAGGAAAGGGCTGAAGGGCTATTTTCTGACCTTGATAAGCTGGTATCATTAAAGCACAGAAACATTTTTTAAATTTACATTTAAGTGTTTATCTGTATCTGGATAAACAGATTTTGTTTTCTGTGCTCTCAGATACCTACATCTCTGATCTATCTGGACTTCTGGAACTTACTTCTAAGCAGGGCTCTGAGTGTTGCCTGGTGGACAACTGGGTCTGCTGTCGACCAGCTACAACACAGACGACAAGTGACAAATAATCATTCCACCAATATGTTTTCTTGGTATTGAAAGGATATGCTAATCTAGTAAAATTGCAGACTTTAAAGAACATACTTTATTTATTTATATTAGTACAAAAGAAAATATTCTTTAAGTGCTCACGCTGTTCTGCGCCTGCCAGCTCAGGAAGGTGGTGAAATACCATCCAGCCCTAGAAAGAACAGCTCAGATAAAGCCAACAAAAGCAGGTTAATAATGTAAAACTGAAAGTTAAGCTTTACTTTGAAGACAACAGGGAACAGTGATTAGCTGGTTTAGCTTCAGGAGCAAGTCTTGAACTGGTTCCAATTAACATGAACTTTCTCTGCCTTAACAGACGTTGCTTCTGACCATATGATGAAATTTCTCAGAATAGCTGGTGTAGAAAGTAGCGATTATGAACTGGAACTTGAGGGCAAAAAGATGGGACAATGAGAAGCATCCACGTTTAATCAGGAAGACAAAAGGGGAAAACTGAAATGAAAATATTTGAAAAATCATATTGAGAGCAATTAAAAACTTAAGAATTAGCTGACAAATGCAAAGACAGAAAAAAAAAAAAGATAGATGGCATTTTAGTTAGTAAAATTGTATTTTATAACCACACATGCATTCATCTTGTGGACTATTAATTTTGAAGATACCTTCTTCGTGCATTGACAATATTCCTGATTCTTCTGACAATGATCAGGGCTCATGTGGCTTTGAGGAAGAGGAATGAAAGTCAGGATATTCTGAAGAGGAAGTTCCCCCACTACTTTGGGAGTTGCCATCACTTCCTCTCACTTGAACCACATAAACATGCTTTGCACGATAACCTTCACATTCTTCCAACAACTGCTTTGTTTTCCTAGTTGATATCACATCTGGGAAAGTCACAATATGCCTGTGAGTTCTTGGGACTCCCAGAGCCTGTGCAGATTCCTTCTGAAAGTATTTCTGAGTAATTCCTTTATTTTCTAGATGTCCTCCATTTTCTAAAACAAAAGGCCAATTTTAATACAAAAAGCTACTATGTGAGTTCTCTTTAGACTTAGGCCAATAACTAATGAACTGAAAAATTCCTGAAACAAGCGATCTGTATGACATGTATATTTTGTTCCTAGTCAGTATACCTATCATCACCACCACTAACAAAACAATGAATTAAATCTTTGGGCCTTTTACCTGTGTAAGTCTTCCTTCTGTTGGTAACTCTAAAATACTTCTGGGTACAAATTCTCACACGTATCTGTCATAGACTGTGGAGTTCATACTGATTACTTAGGAGCCTAATTTAAGATACTTGCTTCTATAAAACACACCAACAGAATGGTTAGCTCAAGGAGCGTGACTATCAGCATGTAACTAAGGTGCCAGTAGCTGCTCTTTCACAACATACTTTCCTCATTAGCTAAGCAAGGAGTTTAAGATTCCAATTTAGGTATGTACTTGTCTAAATGAGGAAATAGAAAAATTCTTGAATCAAATACTCTTGAATCAGCTGTGCAACGATAGTTCTGTCATTGCTCTCAGTTTCAGCAGAAGCTGGGACACCAGATTTTACGCTCTCATACAGTCCATCCAGGGCAAATGCAAATCAGCTGATTCTGTGCATCTGAACTTTAATTTCAAAATTTTCTGTGGAGCCTAAGAGTGAGTGATGAAGTCAAGGCTTTTGCATTTGATCCAGTGTGAGCTCACAAGATCCCTCAGTATCAATTTCACTTCCAAAGCTAGTTGGCTTAAAAATCCCCTAAATATGGAAATTAATTCACACCTTTTAAAAAAGCCACTGTGACCATTTATCCCTGCCACAGATCTAAGGTATATATTCTCTTTGACCTAAATTGGATGGGGTATAATTACTTGATAAGAGAGAAAAAATACAGCAGAAAAAATGGTGGGACTTCCAAGCTCTTTCCTTTCTATCTGCAAACATATGTATGTGTTAGTATACAGTACTCTCACAAGGAGACAGGAGAGCAGGTTAGCAAGGAAGCACATCCAGATTAATTTAGCTACCACTTCTCGAGAGCTGTCCCTTTTCTTTCATTAAGAAATATTCAGAGAACATCCAATTTTGTGTAGCCTGGTAAAATAAGCCTTCAACTTCCTTACTGACAGCCTTTAAAAGCATTTATTTAGTTAGTAATTCTTCCTGTTTCTAGCCTCAGATTTATGTATAAAACCACTTTGTTTTTTCTGGTGCTCGCTGAAAAAATAACTAGGCAACTGACCCAATATAAATAGTTTGAGCAGCCAAATACACTATCCTTTTTGGCAGATATAGTAAATAAATGACTGATAATTTTACTCATATACATAATGTTTTCTTCCAAAGTAGATTTTTCAGACTTTCCCCCCCATATTCATGCTGGCATGCCTTAAATAAAAACTGAACACACATCCCTCTTCCCATTCTGAATATCTTTCAGCAGGAAAAATTTGTTGATCAAGGTAAAAAAATATCTCTCCTGACGGAGCTATCATTGCACAGTGGCATTTCTACCATTCCAAGTTATGCTTGGCCTTATGACAAACCAAGAATTCAAACAAGTAGCGGATGCTGCTTATCTCTATATTCTGTACCAGAATTCAAGACATGATATAAACCATTTCTAATGAGTTCAGCAACAGCATCTCTAATCAGACTGAGTAGTACAGCAATTTTTACAGCGACTGCTTGATAAAGAGCATATGTGGGTGAAAAAATTCTCCCTAAATACATGGGTCTGCATTCTTGGTCTTGCCCTTCACACACAGTCTTGCACTGAACCCCAATGTGATCACGAATTACCTGGAATGTTACACAGTATGATAGCAAGATATCTTGCCTGCTTTTAGTAGACATCCTAGAATGATGAAAAAGGGTAGAGACTTTCTCTTTGACTTAAGCAGGTGCTTATCTCATTTTTTTAAAACCTATTTTGGTTCCCAAACCAGATATTCTTTCACCACAATGCTACATGGTAGAGAATCTGAAAACATCTTCTCTCATCATGCAGCTTCCCTGTTGATACCTGCTTTGATTCACCTCCTGTGAGTTAATCTGCTCTGATTCTAGTTACTACAGCTCTTTACTGCTGTGTCACCTGGACCCGAATATAAGGAACACAGCAATACTGTTTCTTTCAAAACTCACACACTCTTGAAAACCAGCTTCTGTGCTCAAATAACCGGAGTTAGGCAGAATGCTTCAAATTAAAATTGTCACCCATGATCAGCAACTGGCAGGTCGTGAGTTTTTAGAGGTTCAGTACTGACTTAGGCCCTAATCCTTTTAAGCAGGTGCACACAAGTGTAACTTTATGAAGGTGACACATTTCAGCCCTAGTACAATACTGTTCATGATAACACACTTTGATGTTTGAGCCTTGTTTACCAAAACTGAGGTCCAGCAGTGGATAAATAACTGTACAAGTCAGCCTCTTGTACAGTAGCACCACTTTATGAAGCATCTCATCTTAAATGTATCCGTTGAAGAAATGACATGTAAATATGCTGAAGAACAGCTGATGATCTTAACCATTACATGAAGTTTCTACTATAAAGTCATAAAATTTCCACCTTAAGTAAAATAAAAAAATGTCTTCCATACCTTTAACAGCAGGTACAGTTCAGTTCATGATGAGAAAAGTTAGATCAACAACAAATGATTTATAGGTTAATAAATGAGATTCATAATTAAGATAAAGATAGGGAAAGTAGTAGATACAATTTGGGCTACAAATGTAATTAAACTGTTTTCAATAAAGCATTTTCTTTTAATATAAATACAGCATTGAAAGTCCCCTTCTATCCTTCCCCCATAAAGAAAAGCAACTTTTGTCCAAGCCCTGCTCCAGCCAAAATGAAAACTCTTGGACAAAACTGAATGATCAGTTTCTGGGTGTTTCTCTTACGGTAGCTCAGGCAGGGAGGCAATAGTTTACTCCTTTCTTCAGAGCAATTCTGCCTTCAGAGTGAATACAGAGTTTCATGTTACACAGTTCTTCCTAGCTCCTATACACAGTCATGTAAAGTGATAGACTCTCGTACTGGCAAACAGACCACTACTTCAAGTCTCTGTACGTAGCTCCATCATACAAGGTATCTGTAGTTTCATTTCCAAGATGAGCTCTGCAGTATCAGTCTGATAGCCTTCCATAATAAGAAAAGTGGCTGGGCACGTGAAGGTAGAGTGTGGATTTTTGTTTATACTGACTTTAGCAAGGCTTTGAACACCATCTCCCCTAACACCCTCATTGATAAACTGATGACTTACAGAGACGATAAGGAGGACAGTGAGGTGGAACAAACCTCAAACAAAACTCAAACAGGTTGAACTGCTAAGCTTGAAGGGCTGTGATCGGTGGCATCTTTGAAGTCCAGTTGGAGGCCAGTCACTAGTGATATACCTCAGGAGTAGATACTTGGGCCAGTACTATTAACATCTTCATTAATGACCTGAATGATGGGTCTGAGTGTACCCTCAGTTGTGCTGCCATTCAGAGGGACTTTGACATGCTAGAGAAATGGGCCAACACGTATCTCATGAATTTCAACTACAGGAAATGAAAAGTCTTGCCAATGGGTAGGAATAACCCCACACACCCATGTGCTGGTGACAACATACTGGAAATCAGCTTTTCATAGAAGGACCTGGGGACCCTGGTGGACAGGCTGACCGTGACCCAGCAATGTGCCTTTGCAGGAAAGCAAGCCAACAGCCTCCTGGGATGCAGTAGGAGGAGTGTTCTAAGCAGGTCAAAGGAGGTGATCCTTCCCTTCTACTCAGCATAAGTGTGAAACATCTGGAGTGCTGGGACCAGTTCTGGGCTTTCTGATAAGAGACATGGGTGTACTGGAGGAAGTTGAATGAAGGGCCACTGAGATGATTAAGGGCTCAAAGCACTTGCTACATGAAAAGAGTATGAGAGAGATGGGGCCGTTAGACTAGAGAAGTTTCTGAGGGGGATCTTATCAATGTCTGGGAAGGAGGAGTGAAGAAGACAGAGGTAGGTTCTGTGGTGCACATTGAAAGGACCAGAGGCAATGGGCAAAAATTGAAATATATGAAATTCTGCTTGAACATAAGCAAAAAAAATTGTAAGAGTGGTCAAACCCTGGACCAAGCTGCCCAGAGAGGTTGTGGAAATGTCCTTGGATATATGCAACACCTGACTGGACAAGCTTCTGAGTAACCAGCTCTAGCTGACCATGCTTTGAAAGGGAGGGTTGGACTATACAGTCTCTAGAGGTTTCTTCCTACCTCAACTATTCCATGGTCAGTTACGGTGAGATAGATATGGTCTTAACTGTATCTTGCTCCTTTGTCATAGAAGACATGCTCATGCACTTTTGTTTTCAATCACATGATGTTCAGGTTGTCCTCAGGTACACGTCAGTTATCTTTGGTAGGACTGCATTTCATTTTTTCATTAGTCCTGCTTCTATTTGGAGTCATATTCTAGTATCTTTTTCCTTCCTTCCACTGTTATTTGCTTGCCTTTGAAAGTCTAATACACAATCCTTTTCATTACATTCCTCATTTTTTTTATTTTCGGTATATATATATGTGTGTGTATATGTATATATATATATATATATATATGTATATACACACACACACACACATATATATATGTATAAATGTTTACATCCAAACTGTGTCTTTCTTTTCATTTACATATGTTTGAAACTGACAGCTCTGACCTTGGGTAAACTCACTGCTTGTTAGAAATACCATATTTTATTACAGTTTTTCTTTTTTATCTCCTGTGCAACTTTTCTCCTTCCCTGCTTTATTCTATTAAATCACTATCTTTCTTCTATTTATTTTTTTAAATTCGTGTCCTTTCAGTTCTCTCCAGTGCATGATTACAGTCTGTGGAAAATAATTCAAGAAACATCAAAAACTCAAGGAAAAACTTTTTTTCTAAGTCTATGATTTGCGAGTTTAAGGACTTGGAATAAGCCCTCAGAAGAAGATGGAACTCACAGTTATTCAAAACTGTCTGGGAAGGGGCAGATTTTCTTCCTGCTTAAGAAATTACCTTTGTTCCTACCAGTCTTCTCAAGATGGGGAACTGATAGACTATAGTCAAGACATGAAATCAGTGGATGTAAATTTCAACAAGCTTCCAAACCACCGTGGACAGGCAGATAACTGTGGAGAGGAAGCTTCCTGGCTCCCACAAAGCATTAGAAGACTTGCCAGAATTTCTGTTTCAGGCAGCTCCTAAATAAATGACATCTTCAGGTAGTAACAGCAAAAATAGAAATTATAAACATTATTTCTTCTGCACTTCTCGGTTTGTTTACAAAAAAAAAATAGTTTTTCAACAATTAAAAATCACTTAAATCAACATAAAAGATAAATACACTGAAAGTACAAACTGCTGAAAGTTGGATGAAGGAATTGCCAGACTGGATCAGACTTTTAGAGCAATGTATCATCCACCTCTTCTTTTCAGATATATTGTTCTAAATTACATAGTTATTTTGGCCTGATGTACACATGCAGGCACTGTTGGAGCACTATACCCTGGGGGCAATGGTCATGAAGACAATGTGGATCATGCAAAACTATCTTCAAATCAGTTCTCAGTTATTGACACAAATCTGAAGTAAACGAGTTTACTCACCTTTTTTCCAAATAATTAAAATTATAGATTATATTGGAGACATACTCCTTGCTGGTGACTTCAGATACACAGCACAAATCATCATCTAGAAGCAGAGTTTTAAATATGCACTGAGATGAGCACTATGAATCAAAGAGGGAAATCTGTCCCATACTGTTCCTGCTTTATTACTGCCTTTGTTGGATTTAATGAAAAAGTCTGTAAATAATGCTGTGAGTACAATCCCTTCCTTGTTCAGCTCATCTTTGAAGTCAGAAAAAAGTCAGAGGGCTTTGTTCTTTATCTTCTGGCACAACTACTCTTGTTTATGCCTGGTAATGTCACTGTGTATTTAAGTGTCTAGCACTTTTGGGCCTGACAGAAATGTGGAAGAAGAAATGCAATGTAATATGCTACTGTTACTTTAACACCTGCACTTCACGTGATGTTTCTTTTATAAGTGGGTATTTACCTTTACATTAAAGACAAGATAAAATCTCTGAATTTTCTGTCTGCAAAAACATTTGGAGTTAAAAAAGAACACACTCACAGAAAATGCAGCATTTCCAAAACACAACAGGTAAAAAATTGCATGCAATCGACAATACCTTTATAAGAAACCACAATAGCCTGTGTAAGAAATAGGTATTTAAGACTCCAATCATTATCCTGATGACACACTAATGAATGGCATAGAAATGGAGTTCAAATAGGGTTATTTGGATGGCTTGCATTGTATCCACTGGACTGCAAAATGTGTATTCAATAATACTTGGGTGAATTTTCAATATGGCCACTAAGTTCTCATCTATGTAATATCACCCAGCCTCTGCCCCAGTTGCTTACTCTGAATAGGAAAAGTGAATAATTCAGTCTTGTTGACTGTCAGATTCAATAAGATTAGGTTGCATTTGGCAAAATTGAAAATTCCTTGCTGTAATAAAAAAGCAACCGGTTTTTTATGGGCATTGAACACAAGACCTCAAAAGAACTGTATTTGTACAGGTGTTACCTAAAGGGCTCCACTCCACTGAGACCCTTCTGGGAAAGAAACCTGGAAGATGTCTGAGAACCAGCTTGTAGAAATTCAGGACTGATCATGCAGCATTCTTCCATGTCTTTTCACCATCCTTTCCAAGTTTCTCCTTTCCAGCAGGACAGGCAATGCTTTTAGTAAAGTAGAAAGTGGAGGGCAATGCTGGCTTTCCACAACCATGGAATTAGCCTCTTTGAGAAAGGAAAAGGGGTCAACTGAGGATGGAATGTGGGAAAACTGCAAAAAATGTAACATGTCATAAAACTTCCTAGTACAGGGTCAAGTTACGTATTTCATCTTCCAGATCTTTTTAAAAGGATCATAGCTAAGAAATAAGAAATAGAGCAGTCATTTTATGGAAAACATTCTTTCAGTAGTAAGCTGTGCCTTCTACCCTTAGCAGTTGCCTATGGGAGTTCATTTTAGTGCATTATGGATGTTTGATTTCCCTCACCTGAAATAACAGGTTTGTCACCTGAAATTCTCACTGTGTACATCTTTAAAAATTTCATATTTTCAATGGTACTAAAATACCATCAATTAATATACCTTCAATGTTTCCGGAGTCAGCTTAGATGTTAGGCTCCTAAATACATTTGTAGAACATGTCCCAGTTTCTTAAAGCAAACAGCAGACAATTTATTGACAAAGCAGTAGCAGTAATGGTGGAAATAATGATGATGATGATGATGATGATGATGATGATGATGACAACGACGATGATAATAATAATGGCAAAGAACAGTGTAAACATTGTTTTCTATCATGTGAGGAAGCAATGTTATAATAGAAAATATGGTTGTTCATTTTTTATTTTAAAAAATTATTTAATCAAAGCTGCCAGAGCATAAAACATAAATAACAAAGGAAAAGACAAGTCTTAATTGTTACACCTACTAATTGCCTACTAAATATTTTTTCTGATGGCCATTTCACTGTACAGTTAGTCAACTTGCAACAAAGAAATCTTTGCTAGTGAAGCCCGCATCTTTCTGCTACCTGTTGGTGCAATACTAAGGGATCACTATCACAGGGACATTTAAGCCCATTCATGAGTTGTAAATGCTCAGCTTGGATGACAAGAAATTTCAGGCACCTGGAAATAACACTCAGGGTCTTCTGGAGGAAGAGCTATGACTTTTGAAACTATCTTTCTTGATTCTTGGGCATTCATGATACAATATCAAGCTTCCTGTATTAGATTATCCTTCCTCTTTTGATAAGCTGCTTTATCCTTCTTTTCTTCAGAAAAAAATATTTTTTGCAGTTTTTCATTTACTTCCCCTATCTAAAATTAACCTGCCATAATTTAAAACATAAAATAGAAAAAAAAAAAGTTTGTGTAATATCACACCTTACGAGCACATGTAAAATCATGGTATAAAAGAGAAGAATAAACACTAAAATCTATCAGTTATACATGTATGCTCTCATAAAAGATATGAAATCGTATAGATATGCACATCTCAGAAAAGCAAATCTGTCCTTTCACAAGCCTAGCAAGAATGTATCAGATAGAACTAAAATGGTTTTATATTACCATATTTTCTATATATAGCCTGCTACTCAGATAACCCATACCTCTTTTTGAAAATAAATTCTCATACAACTCACACTCTCAGATAATCTACAACTGTCTCCTGCTCTCCCTTCCAAGGCATCTATGTATCTAGCAAATTCCCCTGGAGGTTTCCTGTTGTGGTGGAAAGAAAATAGGGAGGGAAAGTAATAGAGGTAAAGATGATGATGAGTTTTAAAGGGAAAAAGAATAATTTGTGGTGAATTAGAGGCTTAGGGAGGAATGGGAAAGAAGAAACTCTGAGAACAGTTTTTTATAATATTACCAGTACTTATGGACAACCTTAATTCTGAAAATAACAAGCGGGACTTTTGTTCTGTTATTATTTTAGCAGCTTATCCATGTGTTCTAGCACTTGAAAATACAGAACCTATTTTCCAGCTACATTGCAGTTCAGACTTCATTCACACTTGCAAACTTGAGGGTGAAACTGACCATCTAAGTACACTGGCATATTTCCTGAGGCAAAATCAAATAAAATCCTGCTATAATTAGTTTAAAAAAAAAAAAAAAAAAGCAGCTAATCATTGAAAGAAGACACCACCACCTTCTGTTGGCAGTGGAGCTCACAGAAATAAAGTAGACCATGATTTAACACCGATTTCTTAATCGTGTAGAGCATGTGCAAGGTCCAGCTCTATGACAACGTGCAAAGCCAGGGGCAGAGGGATTTTCTTATCAAGAAAAATTGCTAACACTTGGGAAATGGGAAGGTATAGAGAAAAAGGAGAGGAAGTGGAAAGAGACAAAGAAGCTTAATAAACCATCAGGGCATGCAATAAAACTAAGATACCCAGTAATATTCTTCCCCGTAACCTTTTTCCTGTCCCTGTGCACCCCTCCATTACGTGCTTTTCAAGTTATCACTAGGCTGCATGCACGCTGCGGTAAGGCCAAATAAGCTCTTCCAGTTTATTCTGTGCTTGTAAATATACGCAATAGTAATAAGACACAAAAGCAACAGCAAATTGACAAATAGAATAACCATAAGAAAAACAACCTGCAGCTTCTCCCACAAGCTCTGGCAAGTAGTGGGCACATCTTAAGTCTCTCCAAACTCAACTGAAGATACTCGCTGTGCAGCTGAAGTTCACCACTGGTTACGTACTGCCCATGTCTCATGTCAGCCTTACTTTACAGTCTTGCTGGTAAGTCAATGGTTGTTGTGTAGCCACACAAGGTTTTATCTTTCAGACACTAAATTAAATGGTGCATTCTTACATACCAGTTGAGTTATAATCCCAGTAAAAGCAATGCACTGACTTTTGCAGAAGGACAGAGTTTGGCCTCTTCTTTTCTTTCCTTCCTGGTTCAAAATAGAAAGTCACATGCCCTTCCTGGTGCAGCCATAGTTTCTGGCTTGTTGCTAGTCTACTAATTTCATTTCAAGTACAGCAGAAATACTTCCCTCAGACTTGAAGCCAATGTGTTAATCATCTCAAATATCTTAATAATAAATGGATTCCAGAATTGGATCTATAATGCCTACAGCATATAAGATGGTGTGGAGGACTCCAAGTGGGTCAAATGATACCAAGGTTAATAGAGTGTTTCCAGTTTTGCTCAGAAAAGTGACCACAGTTGCTTGCAGTCACTCAAGACCTCTCATATATGCTCAGTTTACAACTAAAGTGTTGTACATTCTATCAATGCTTCAGTCTGAATTTCCAAATTCCCACATCCTCACGAACAATAAAGCTTCCAGATGCCAAACCAGGTCTCTTGCTCCAGCTGTACAAATTCATCAGCTACACTTGGGCAACTTAAATTGCTTTTAATGGCAGTGTAATGTAAACAAGTCTATTGAAAATGAACAAGAAAAAAGAAAACACCAAAAAAGCCCACACCAAGCCCAATGTCTGTTAGGCACATTGGCTATGTGTGGGTTAAATATTTTTCTTCCCAATGCCAGAAAAAATGACTAAATAAATGGGGAATAGAAAGATTTATCTTTGATATCTCATATCACATTAACTTGCTATAGAAAATAACTAAATGAAACTACATTGGTTTTACAATACAGTACTGAATTTCATTCTCAGTATAAATAGCCAGTTTATGATATTATGTAGTATTTCCTCAGTATGTCTGCTGAAGAATCTCCAGCCAAGGATAACACAACTATACACTTCATGGTATAAGAGAGTTTATTTCCAAGCTAATTAGCAGCCATGCATTGTCCATTTAGTAACCAGCAATACATTCTTAATTATTATTTTGTAGTGTTGTATTCATTGTGATGGAAATTGTTGCTTTTCCTAAAAGGATGGAACAGTTTGGGCTGTGTATCTATGATACTTACATTTTTCCACTGTCATTCAATGAAGAACATTACTGTCTTTGCATTCAGTATTTGGATTTTATTGTTCAAGACTATGTCTATGTGGATATGAGAATGGCAGACTTTGATTTTACTGTATTGTCTCAGGAATACATCTACGAAAACTGTAGGAGTTTTTCTACCTTGTGGTATCAACAGTTCTGAATTAGGCATCTAAAAATTAACAAAAGCTCCTTCTCAGACAGGAATAAATAACCTTTGGGTTGCCTGTCCAGGTTGAGTACTCTGACACACAACACATTTTACGTGTGGAGGATAAACGGGAAAGACAAATACTGTAACAGTAACAGATTTCTTCAATGCCTAGTAACTTGACAAGTAAAAGCTTTAATGCTGAAAAATTTGAGAAAACCCAGGTGCTGACCAAGACACCATGAAACTCTACATTTGGAATTTGCATGTCTTCCAAGCTAACTTCTTAATTACCTGTCGCAGTGTGGTGTGCAAACTGACTTGGCTACTCCAAATCTCCACGTCACAATGTGAGGGGATACCACAACCCTAAGTTTAAATCCCTTCACTACACCTGCACCTCTGTGAATGGCTGTTTTTTCAACCTGTCCTTAAGCAAGTAAAGTTCTGAGGATTCATATACACAGTATGAGGCAAATTCACAGTGGAATTTATAAAAGGTAGGGTAATGAAGAAAGAACGGTCAGAGACAGCAAATAGTACATTCTGAGAACAAGAATGTGACTTAGCACACTATCACTCTAGTCAGTGTCTCCCTCCTTCTGAGTTTCCTAGCTAATGTTCTTTTCCCTGGAGGCAGATAACCAAAACACTGAAACATATCTTTCCAAAACTGTTGGAATGATTTGTTTATTTTAAACTGGCACTGTTGTAAAATACATAATAGAAAATAGAACTAATGTCCACTGTGGCACAAGGCAAAATAACATGGGACTACAGTATTCCTCACTCTTTTGTCATCTCCTAAGAATTTATCAAAGCTATCCTTAAAAGACCAAGACACAAAGTTAATTCTAACCTAAATCTCATAGCACTGAATTTTACATTTGTGGTTTCATTTCTATCCATGCGTGCAAAAGTTTTTTATGTACTCAAAGATCACTGACAGTTTTTCCTCTGCTTTAGTTTCTTGCGATGAAACAAGCCAAAAGCTTTCCATCTTTTCTCAAAGTAGAACTTCCCTAGAAATTCAGACAGCTTTGTTGGCAAACTGGTTTGTCTAGTCTGATTTTGTCTAGCCTGTGCATGTCTCTTGTGCATTACTCAAAACTACACACATGATATCAGCTAAGGCCTTTTCTTCCGGTTCTGTGAAGGGTGAAGAGACTACTCCACATTTTTTTAGAGCCAGTACTATATTCGCTTTTCTGCAATTACATGACATTGATGAGTTAGATTCAGTTTTTTCTTTATCTGATCCCTCAGACTCTTTTGCCAGACCTACTCATTAACCAGTCCCCTCCATTCTGCCATTTCTGCTGTAGATTATCCAAAAATGCTTCACTTCCCTTGTATCACTTTTGAACTGCATCCTGGTTTTTTTTCTATCACCCAAGTTTCCAAAAACAGTTTCGAATTCTAACACCATTCTCTGATGTACTTCAGAATGTCTAGGAGATTTATTTCAATTTGATATTTAACAAGCCTTTTCATAGCAGCAGTCATTATAAAGGCACTGGTCATTAGAGGAAATAGAGTAACACAGGTGGTGCTGCAGGCAGATGACATACAGTATCACAAGTCTATCACAAGGACAAGAAGTCATCTTCCCCTTGTCTTTTGAAGGAGCTGCAGGGGTAATTTTTTTGTTTGTTGTGGTAATTTGGACAGAGTCCAATGTGATCTTTAGGTGACAAATGGAAGCTGGCATTAGAGCCTAGGCTACTTCCAGGGCAAGACACTTCCCAGCAGGCCTCTCTGCAGACCTTTCACCACCTCCAGAACCTAGGCTTTGAAAATCTGGGGGTCCACTCTCCATCCTCATCCCAGACCAGAGAATTTACCTTTTCATTTAAGTACTTCTCCTTGTACTTTGATGTCTGTGCCTGCAGTTACAGTATTTACTGTAGATGTCAGTTATCCTGAGGGGGGAAAAGAAGTGAGGGTATCTAGTTTAACTATCAGCAGATAGTTAATTTATTTGACCAGATATGCTGCACACCGTTAATTATGTTATCATTGTGTGCAAATCCATGTTATTAAATATTCATTACTTCTAACAATTTACAGTGTGCTAAGCTTCATATTTCAGTATAACTCATCAACTGCAAAATAAGAACTTGCTTACTTTAAGCTACAAACACAATTTATATAAATACATAGAATCATGAGGACTTATTAATAGAATAAGAGTTTCTGAACCTTATGAAAATAAATAATAGCTGTTTCAGGGAAGTAGCACCTGATGTGTAAGTATTGATGACTTTGTCAGGCTGCGTACTAAGCTGAAATTCCATTAATTTTTAAATAACAGGGTCAAATTATTTCCTGACTCCACTGAAGTTAATGGAGCTAACTGTATATATCTGAATGTGGCAGAATTTGACTCCATTTGATGAAGCAATTTATATAAATACAGATTCTTTAATGCTAGTCCAATATCATCATGGTAAATACTTCACTGGCATTTTTTATAGTCAGAAGAAATTAACACTGTTAAGTAGTAATGCAGGTATTGATATGCCCAATATACAACATAAACAAACATCGGTTTGAACAAAGTGCAGTGTGAGAGTCTGCCACAGCTGGAAGTTTCCCTTTTCTGATAAGTTCTTAAAATAAACATGAGAAAAGAAGCAGGTTTTTACTGTGACTGATAATGTATTTTTTCTGGATGCACTGCTAAACATAGCAATTGGAGTTAATAGGTAACTCATACCCATCCCCTCTAGTGCTAATTATCAATGGAGGAAAGAAAATCAGGAATTTAGGCTAGTGTATCCATCTTACTAACCATTACTACTAGAACAAAGATGCCTATTTCAGAGAATTTTATGAAATAACTGATGCCACACTCATTTCTGCGTTTTCTAAATACAATGGCAAAGAACTATAGCATATATGAATTGGAACAGTATGCAAATAGGGAATATGAACATTATGTAAATCATAATATTGTAAAGATAAATTCTGATTACTCAATCCCACACAAAAGCAGCAGCAGTGCCTTAGAACCTATAGTAATGAAATGTTGCAAATAAATAACTGAATCAGTTGCAATAGGATAGATTTTAAAGTGAGACCTGGAGATGAGATATTAATTAAGATAAACCCTCAAGTACCAGCTGAGATTTTTGTTTTGCCCACAGGAACAAAATGTAAGCAATCCAAAGCCTTGTTCTATGACCTCTGCATACATGTTACACAGTAATTACACCCTTACCTAAGTATGAACTTAGCAGCTACAAATACCCTAGCAATTCTGCCATTATTTTAAAGGAGGGAACTCTCAGTAAACTCAGTGCTTTCAAGCAGGCACTTAAACCACATGCTAATTCAGTTACTACACTTCTGAAAAAAGATAAAACCTTCATAGCTCAGTATCTCTGCATCACATTACAGTGAAGCTGGTAAGGCTAAATATCAAACAGAATAAGTGTTTTCTGTAACTGGTATTAATTTACTAACCAGGTATTGTGCCTTCCCTCAGGCGGATTTTGTCTTGGGAACATCTTGATGGAGTTACATGAAGCAAGGACGGTTTAGCTGCCCCACCTCAATAACCTCATATACTCTAATGAAACCTGCAGAAAATCAGGCTTTAGGTTCACAGGAAAGGGTAGTTTTAGAGAGCTGAAAAGGAAAATGGGTTGAGGAATCAATTTCTCTAATAAGATTTATTACCATTCCAAATGTTAGGATCAGGTAAAAAAATCTCTTCATGATATCTGACTAACACCTTTTGAAGTACATTTTATTTTATAAATAACTTAGTTGATTCACTTCAGTTTCAGTTCGGTTTTGTGGGTGTTTTCTTTTTCCTCTGGAAACATAGGGTTTAGGATGAACAATAGCCTTTGAGTCATCAAATCCAGTCATTTGCCATGGATATCAACTCTATTACATAAAAAAAATATTAGATAGTTCCCTCTCAAAATCATTTTGATTTCTTTATCTCACCACCCCAGCTAGAAACAATGTTACTTGTCTTATGGTTGGAATCTCTTTTCTTGTTTCCAGACTGTATTTATTTATAGGCATTCTACATCCTATACTTATTTTATGACATGATCGTACTTTTGTTTAAATAACTCTTTTCCCTGTTTTGTATTGACTGACACAAAATATTTTCAGATGACAGTCTGTATCTTTTCAACCTCCTTATTACTGGGTGGAGTATCTTTTAGTTTACGTAGATTGTGCTTCTCATGACAATGCTAGTTGTAGCTTATCTACACTTTTCCAGTTTGAATTCTTTTTCTTGAGCATGAATAATCACAGCTTTAAGCATTATTCCAGATGAGGTTGTATCCAAGCTTTGTTGCATGATGTTAACATTTATGCATCTCTAAATGGATAAACCTCCACTCACATTTTAAAGTTATACTTATCTTTTTTTGCAACCACATTTTGATTAGCTTATACCCAGAACACCCAGAAAATGAAAATGAAGTTTAATTCTGTGTTGCTGAAAATCATCTCATTTTGACTCTTCAGTTCCCACCCACCCCCAGCTTTATCTTTACAATCTTCTTTGAGATTGACAGTATCTCACAACATTTTACTCTCTGCAGATTTTATTAGTACAATCTCAGTATTTTTCCTATGTCACACACAAAAGTATTAACTAAATTCAGCCCCAAGATCAATCCTTGCTGCTAGCAGAGAAACCCTTCTTTTCATAGTTGTCCATTTACTACAATTTGATAGAATTTCCTGTCACCAGAACCTTAGTTATTTTATATTTCTTGTATTTCTCATCTTCTCCAGCTCTGTTATTTTCCAACATAGTTCTGATTTTATTTTTTTTTTCCTTTGAAAAGCTCCAAAAGGTTTACTACGTTTTTCTCTGTAAAATATGACTTATTTTATCAAAAAGGCTACTTTGGGAAAATCTGTCTTTGATGAAAGAATGTTTTATTTTATTCTGTTCTAATTTCTTTTTAAACCCATAGTTTAACTCACTACTCCTTAAAATTTCTTCCAATCACACACTTTCTGATGCTAGGAATCTCAGAATCAGCATTGCAGATCTCTCCTCCAGCCAAAGGATAACATAAAGAAGAACTTAGAAAAATATCTTTCTCCTTTAAACCTTTCCTTATTTTTTTTTCCCTAAAAACCATAATTGATCTTATCTATTTCATGAATTCATTCTTTCTGCAAGACAGGCCATGATGATGTTGATGTGCAATGTTTACACAACACTTATTTGTATCTTTTCTGAAAAGTGTTCCCTTGCATATCACTGTGCCAGCTATGTCTGCCAGCCCGTTATGTTTACATTACTTGTAACATTTCAGACGTTAATTTCTGACATCAAATGAACAATTGTTATAATTTCTCTGTAGTGATTCCATTTTTTCTCTCTCTTTTTTTTAGTGCCCTACAAACATCTGTTTGACCTACTGAAATATGAAAAATTAATTTGTCAGAAATAACTATAACAAAACCACATAATTTGGAAGTAAATTTAGATTAACACATATACTTTCTTACCACAGCCATCAGTTTCTGCATTCTACTATATCCAAAAGGTATAATACAGCATCAGATGAGTATTTTTGGCAGATTTAGTAACTGCTCTGTCATACCAAGCTTCCTACTCAGGCTTAGAATTTTTCAATATTTTCTTTTCCTCCTCCAAGAAGTTCCTGACAGAAGAAAACCCCAGACCTGTTGCTGTGACTCAGTGCTGATCCATAACTCTGAAAGATTTCCCATGACAGTTTGCCAATGAAAATATGTCACAACTTGGCTGTGTTGTCCATAAAGCATGGTCAGAAATGATAGCAAAAGGAATTTTATTCACTTTGTAAAGAATGAACATTTTAATATACTTCCTACTTACTATACTTGAGTGAGAATATTTTAATTAAAAGTAAAATCCATAATAATAGTAATACTAATAATAGTAATGCTCATAATAATAGTAATGGTGGTAATAATAATAATAATCATAATAATAATGATGTCCTGCAAGTTGATATTGATAACTGTTACAAAACTACAAACACATACAGAATGTTAAGCAAAAGTTCTGTGTGTTGTTCTCATCATTGTTTGAACTGTAGAATAACGTTTGGAGGAAGAACCATCTCAGCATAGTCTTATTTCATGAAAGTACTTCAATTTTCATTGGTAGATGAAATCTATTTTCTTTCTATTATTAAAAAATTTAAATTGATAAGCAAGTCTGGCCATAGTCAAGCTTTCTAATCTAAGCAACAATCACAATCATTAGTATCTAGTGCTTCATAAATATCCCTTTAAGATACTATTTGATATACCATATAGTCTTGTGGGAAACAATCAGGATACTCCTGCTTCAAAAACAGCTAAATGTATTACAATAAATTTGCTTTCTCTGGGATGCTGAATTGGAAACCTATGAGATGTTGAATAAGAAAACTGATACCACTGCTTATCTGTCCAAAAGCTAGTGGTGTTAGGAAGCCCAGTAATTGAAAAATGGATAGCACTGATATTTGAACCTTTTTATATAACCTTTGAAGTGTAAGCCTTTTGGGGAATAAATTGCTTTTTGTAACAAGAACAATGTCAGATCCCATATTTAGAAACCATGCACTTAATTCATTTTCAGACAGAGAAACTCATGTTGTCTTGTTGGGAAAAACATTGCAAAATGGATTAAGCTTCACCCTGGAGAGATGATAACCTAATATAAATAACTGCAGGCTGATCTTTATTAGTTACTGAACAAATATTGCCAAATAGGACAGGCGACCTTCAATGATGATTGATCTAGGATAAGTCATCAACAGCCTTGTCTCCAGAGAGTAACTTTGGGGCATTTTGGAATTGTACTGCTCTTCTTATTTCAGGGTTGGCACTAACACTGAGTAAGAATAAGTACATCTTCTTTAATAGCAAGGTCTAAAGCTAATACGGTGGCAGAGTAATGACAACTTACTCTACAGTGGGCAACCGCTAAGTATCTGCTAGAACTAATCAAACAGGATCAGGTCTTTGTTGGAGACCTGAATCAGCCACAGCTTTCCATGTTCGCAGGAGGCAGCCTAAACCCTGCTTTTTACAACCACTGCGAGCGTGAATGATTTTTTTTTTTTTTTTTTAACTGACACTAGATGAATGAAGTATTGTCATTATCTAGATGCCTACATATCCCAGTGCACCAGAACTGGCATCATATGGATATTATAATATTGATTTTTTTGGTAAGTATTCTTTCCTCAGACTTCTGCTATTCTTTGCTCAGAGTTTCTTTTTTACCCAGGAAGTAAAATTTCCTGGGTTTGAAAGTCAAACCTCAGATATAATTGTAGTCGTATTGATTTGAAAAGCTACTGCATTCCAGTGAGGATCAGTAAGAAGTCCTATTTACAGTCTTTAATTATATTTGCTGTAATAATACTAAGTGATAAACAATATTGATACTATGAAGAAGTAACACAAAACACTACTTAAGAACTCATACTAAAGAGCTATACTGATTGTGTATGGAGATGACTGAAAAAAAAGAGTAAACATCTACCAATGAAATTGTGGAGCACATAGCATGTGCTAATATACAAAGATGCAAATCAAAACAACAAATTTTGTCTATCAGCTAAACAAAGACAGAGAATACTGAGGTTTTGGGTTTATCACACATGAGTACTTTCAATATTTGCACAAATAAACCAAGCACAGTTTATCTGTACAAAAGGCATTTTGAAACCTGATGATCCCTGGTCTGCTGATGCATTATAGACAACCCGCAACAGAATACGGGTTTGTAAATACCGAGGATTAATTTAGAGGCAGAGAGTTATAGTCTTAGGAACCCTTGCTTATGGAACTGTGATTTGATAGTTGGAAGAAGGAAAAATTACAATTATTAGCTCTAATTATAAAGTGCCTCTGTATAAAAATAACACACCCCTGCATTTTTGAAGTACTCTTTACTTGCTCAGCACTAGGCATGTTCACAGTGTTGGGCAGCTGGGAAGAAGCAGCAGCAAAAAAATTGTTTTCCAGAAAAGTAGTACAGTACTGATCTGGGAGCCTTTATACTAACTTCTGTTCTAATTTGAATGCTTTGATTTTGTTTCAGTGAGTAAAGAGTAATTTTGGTTCTTTCTGGCGTCAACACTTGCAGGCTTATTTCTTTTCATCAGTTATCCTCTTAATATTTTTCTACCTTGTCAGATGATAAGACTTTTTTCTGTGATTTTTTTTTTCTCCTTTATGAAACAATTATTTTTCTTTTTAGGTGTTAGAAGTGTCAGAACAAGGATTTAGTTGTCGCTGTTTTAAAGATCTAATGTTTCTTCATACTCTGATGTGAAATACAGCATAAGAACCTTCAGTAATCTTTCTCTCATGTAATGTAGGAAATATTCACAGAAGATGGAACACTAGAAGCACCAGATTGTTTGCCTGGTGGTAATAAAAATATTTCCAGTAGAAGTTATTACTTTTAATGTAAGAAACCCCCTAGGAATCAGGAATTCTGAAGTAAATAGCTTAATAATACCTCTTCCAGTGCCAAATTCATGCCTGGTGTTATTGCAACAATTAACTTAGAAGTTTTTAAAGTGGCAACTATGGTTAAAACTATTTCCCAAGTTAAGCAGTTTGGGGTTCTTTGTGTATCTTTCTGGTGTATGTGTTCAGCAAAAGAGCTTTAAAAGCTCCAAATCTGTCTACTTAATTCCCCCTCCATCCAGTATTTTGTCGCTGTCTTCCTTCAAAAATATTCAGCCTGTTATTTTGTTTAGTATCCCTTTTTCCTTATACATAGACTGCTTTATATTCTATGTTGTCTTTTGTGTACAGTACCATCACTGCTCTTTTACGTTCTCTCCGTGCTCTAGACATGAGTGTGCCATACGGATCCCTCGCTGTGCTTGCCAGCTTCTTCAAGAACTGTTATTGTGAAGTTAGTGAAAAAGGTCAGGGTGATTATTTAGTGGGAAAAATCGAATCTGCTGGAACTTTATTGCTTTCTTCTAAGAAATCTGACTTATTTATGACATAAGGCATTTTAGGGCACCTGATAGGACTTGCTTCTTTTTTTATGATACTTCTGCCTTTGTGTAAAATTGTGCTATAAATGATATTGACAGTGTCATACAGTACTACTGTATTGTTTTTAAGTTGCATTGTTTCAGCAATTTATAGTCAAACAAACCAAAGTTGTGACTGTCTGCCCTACTTGCAAAGTTGCAGGGACTTGTCTTAAATTTTTCAATGTATGTTACACAAACTTTTAGCAGAGGCAAGTTTAGCAGAGCTCAAGGAAAGGTGTATTCTTCCTTCTGGCTTGAATCCATGGCTCTTAAAATAGATGTAATATAGACAGGCGTAAAACTGTGTAGGGGTAATCTTATGATTGGGGTATTTTTAATAGACTTACCAGATAAGCCCATTGGCCACGCTACCCCAAAGTGTTGCCTGGCAAGTGCAACAAACTAGGCACACTTCTCAAAAAAGAGATATGAGAACACTTCAATTATCCACTCCATAAGAAATATTAGATAAAAAGTAAAGGCTGGTTCTCTGACCCCAAAAGAAATAATCAGGTAACATCTACTCAGAGGTTACTGGAAAGGATAATTTGTAGTGCCTCTGGAGGCAGTAATGAGATAAAAGGATCTTTTAAGGCTCTGTTGGTCAGAATTATCTTCAGATTCTCTTCTCAAGGAGGTGTTTTGGGTTTTTTTAACCTGTTATATTGAAATTGATGAAGATTGTTTCTCTGCATCCCTCAGAGCTAGAGAAGTCAGCTTTCTCCCCTGACATTTGCACCTGCCAAACTTCCCCAAAAGCCTTTCATTGTACAACACCAGGTTTCAACAGACCCTTGAGCAAACTGTCCAGAGGTGTCATGGGACTCTCTTGTGCTCTTGGTGGTTACTGCTGTTCAATAGTATGCACTTTGAGAACTTCCTTAGGTAACAGTTCATCATGCTGTTGAATACCCTTACATCTAGATGTTGGAAAAAAAACTCTGTCAAGTTCTTTAAAACCAGGGAAGGATTTCATGCCTAAAAAGAACCATGCAGGTTACTCGCAGCATAACTGAGCAATCGCTTTTCAGCACTCCTCAGAGCTGATTGCTTAAAGAATTATTTTTCTTATGCTGGTCTTCTGATTGCATCCAAGTGACTCCACCATCATCGTTTAAATCAAGATAAACAGATTTTCAAAGGCAATGCATTTTTGCATATATGAGAATAAGACTTTTAATTTTTTTTTTTAAGAAGTGGCTAGGCTTCCTTCAATTTCTTAAGTGATTGAAAATATATTACGCATTCCATGTTTACGGCTATTCAGTATCTTTCAGATAAAATTAGTTACATTTTTTTTCCCTATAAGCAACTGGGGATTTTTCAGCTCCCAAGCCTACAGACAGAGCTTGTGATGCAAGCATTAAGCTAGTTGTTTTACATGTAATAAATGCTACCCACCTTTTTTGCAACTCAGACAGCCTTTGGCCATGCAAAGGTGTGGGCTCACTGAGGCAACTGTAGTCTTTACAGTAGCAACTTTGGGTGCGTGCTGTATATGGTGATGAGGAAGGCACTACACTATTTAGCAATTTGTTCATCTGCACATCACCACGGCAGCTATATCCAGTCCTATATCCTTCTGGTTTTAGTGATGCTGCCATGGATCATATAGACCTTACTCGTCTAAAAAATTCCTTCTGGTTAATGTTATTGTAAGTGGAATCCAAGAATAAACAAGCTTAAGCACTATTCTTTTACCATTGCATTTTTTGGTTTGCTCTAACAAGTGCTACAGAGAGCTGTGACTTCAGGAATAGTTGGGAAAAAATGTGCAGAATACATCTGCTAGATATAAAACCTATTTTGAAGAAGTTGTACGGAAAAAAGAAAATGGACAGGCAATTGTTAAGTAGCTATCAGTTGTGTGCAGAAAAGACAGTATGCTGAGCTCTGTCTCCTATGGACATTTTCAAAATAGTACAGCTGGATTTGGGATTCTGAAAATCACCACACACTATAACGGTATGAGAGAATGGGGGCTCGTAGCATCTCAAAGGAGAACCTCAGATCCTGATGGGATTACACCCTACAAATCAGCTATGCTATGCTGGATGCAGCATTTTATGTAGGCTTAGACTTCTAACCTGAATGTTACAGCTTTTCTGTAAAATCACTCGTTTTGTAATTCCATTTTTTTAAAAGATGGAAGAGACTGAGTTATTTAATATTAAAAAGTAGTTTCTCTGCATGCTAAGCTTAATTGACTTAGTACTCATTATTATAACTGGATTATCATTGGCTCAATGATAATTTTTGAAGGGGTAGCTGCATAAATGCTTGATCATCTTTTCCAGCCATTAAACACTCTGGGCATCAGCCTCTTAACAGTAATTCTGACATGTTTATCTCAGCTGGGTTTGTAATTCTTCTTTGTTCAGGGCTTGTGATCTGTATATACAGTAGATTTGGAAAAAAGCAAAACAAAACCAAACCAAAAAACCCCCAACACCAACAAAACATGACATCGCCTTCTAAAGGAAGAAATAAAGAAAGGAAGAAAGACAGACTTTTCCATCAGAATACAGTCCTTGGTGATGAACAAATAAAATATTCTCCTTAAAAAGCAATTATGCTTGTGTCCATTAAGTCTGGACACCTGGAGTAAGTATTTGTTTCAGATTTGCAGGCACCTTATTACATTTATTTGTAAAGGTTACATAAGACTGTTCCTCTTGGTTACCCTTTGTATAATTAACCTCAGTTTACTTCCACACTTGATTTTTAAAGAAAGTATCTTATGCAGCCTACATAATGAAAAGAACTAATAAATAAGAGCACTACTTTCATTGCATCTTCAGGTGAGCTGACAGAATGCAACATCAGGTTAATAGTTTCCCACCAAGTTCTGTGAATGTTTTAAAATTCCAAATGGCAATTACCTATGAATACTTCTGGATGGCAGAAACCTATTGAATCGCCCTCAGCTCATTTTGTTTCCTTTTTTTTTTCCTTTTTTTTTTTTAAGATTCCACACACTTATTCCCTCCATAAGCAGTTGCACAATAGCTAAAGTTTGATCATTTAAATCTAAACCCACCAGGGTAAATTCATGCTGCACTTTCAGCTTCCCCCCAGCTTCCTGGAAGGTTGGGATGGAGCGATGGAGCCTCCCGCCTCCACCAGCAGGATGGTGAGGAAGCAGTGACACCCGAGGCAGTGGGAAGTATGTGTTCTAGAGCCCGGCTCGCCCCACTTCCCAGGAAAAAGTCCCCCTTCTCCTGCCTGCCCGCCCGCCGCGGGCTGGGGGCCTGGCCCGGCGCTGAGCAGTGCCAGCCTGGCGCTCCGGCACTGCGCCGAGCCGAGCCGAGCCAGCAGTGGCATAATCTACTAATGGCTTCTTTTCATTTCAGCCCTCCCTGAGAGACTCAGTGGCAGATTGTAGACTCAATTACTCTCATGTCAGGTGATTATCCTAGGTCTTAATGTAATCTTCCATTCACACATACCATATTTCAATTACGGCAGCTATGAAACAAGCTGTGTATTCAAATCACCAATCACCTTATCACTGCTGAACAATGTCAACTGTAAAAAACGCCAGCTGAAGGCAATTACACATGTGTTGAGAACCGATTATGATTACTCTCTGTGGTATTTGTGATGAGCTGGGGAATGTTCTGAAAATTTAATTTAATGACAATATGCTTGCTGTACAATCCATAATACCTCCTGAATCCAGCATGGGGCTATTAAAACTGATAGGAGCATATTATCACCGAACTGAAAAGCTGGGTTGGGATGGTTGCTGGATGTCTCTACAGGGAATGATAGGTAATTTCTCCACATATTTCTAACGGCTGAGGCAGACAGCTTCCAGTTCCAGCTGCACTCTGAAGGTGGTCCCTTCGCCTCCCTCCTCCCGCCTCCCTCCCAGCGCTGAGTTAAGGTGTTTTACTGCGGCGGCTGCGGAGGGACGGGCGGGCGGGAAGGGTGCCGGGCCGAGGGGAGCCCGGGCCGCCGCCTCAGGAGCGCCAGCGCCCAGCGCCCTTCCCCCGGGGCACTTTCGTCACCTCCTTAAATCCTTTCTCTCATTTTTTTAATAAATATTTTTGCCTTCCCCTTGTTTTGACACCCTCTCCTCTGCGGGGACTTCGCAGAGCCGAGCGGATTTAAGAGGAGGAGGCGAACGGCTCGTTTCCAAAGGGAGGGGGGTCAGTCCCGCCGCCCCGGACTCTGTGAGGGGACGGCACCCCGCCCCCCGGGTCGCCTGTTGCCAGGCAACAACCCCGGCCAGCACGGCCTGCACCGCCTTACCCAGCCGGGGCCTGCTCCTGCCTTACAAGCTTTCCCCAAAATACCCCAAATATATACATATATACATAATGAAGGTGCAATTCCAATCGTTGTGCGGCTCCCTGGCATGGCCCTTGTTTCCAACAGGTAGCCGGCGCTGGGCAGTGGCCCATAGGCAGAAGCACCTCCATCTCCTCAGGGCACGTCCAGCCAGGATGAGGAGAAAATATACATTTGTGTGTGTCTGCGTGTGTGGACTGGGGGCCGGGGGGGAGCTGGTGCGCAACGCTAATGCTATTTATTGATCTGAATTGGTGCGATTCTAGATTAGGCTTGCAATTCATTTCAGAAAGCTGACAATCTCCGCTGCCTGGGCAAAACACAAAGGTCTGTTCTTTTTAAGAGGCTACGGCTGATAACGCCGTGCTGGGGACTACTTCTGCGAGCTCTGTGGCTTCGGCGCATTGTCTAGCTGTCTTTCAAGGGCTGCATTACGAACTCGCCAGCTTTCAAACGAAACAAATCATCTCCAGCACTAAATCAAAAATCCCATTCAACTTGAAGCATGTGATGCCATTCACCTACGTATAAGAAAAAAGTTTTTGATGAGTATACACTGAAGAGATTTGTTTATCTGTGCTCACATTTCATACACAGAGCATTTAGTTTTGTAAACAGATTTATTTTTTCCAGCAGATCAGCCTATTGTGGTAATTTGCCCTTCATTGTATATAGGAATTTTATTGTGCATTACCCTGAAAGCCTTGAAGTGGAATTCTGTGGCACACATGCTTTTTAAGTCTGAAAATCAAATAGCTCTCAGCCCCAAACATGTATGTTACAGGAATTAGTTACACAATTTTAATATTTTTTTTTCAAGTTGCTGTTCCACACAGTGCTGAGTATCCTGTCTCAACCTTCTTTTGCCTAAGTCAACTGGGCACTAGGACAAAAACATCTGACCAGATGTGGCAGAGAGAAGATAATTGTAACCCACAACCTGTAGTATCACTTTTCTTTTGGGTACACTTACCTATGGGTCCAAATATCAAAGGTGTGTAAAACACAAGGCCAGAATAATAAATGAATAAGGTTGATAAAAATGACATAAATTAGAAAAGCTTGAGTGAGCAACTAGAAACATTTGAACATTACACTTAAATTATTTGAAGCTATTCTGAAAAGCTTTATCTGTTGATAAAGAGGTTTTAACAGTACAATTTACTATTAAAAAGCCAATTCTTAAAAAGAAACAAGGTATAAATAATACTGATGGAGAAAAGATTTAATCTTAGGAAAAAAATATGCTAACAGAATAAGCAAAGGTTCAGGAAACAACTCACGCCAGCTTTTCAGTATAAGAAAGGAAACTGTCTACTAGACACTACAGCAATTTTCTTGGTTTGCAGTATTTACATGACGTTCATGTAACACAATGTGGTGATTAGTATTATTATAGCAACAGTGGCAATAACAATGACAATATTAACAGCAATGATAGTAATAACAAAGAAAATGGCAAAACCAAAACAGAAACAACTAGAGCAAATGAATCAGGAGCCTTTAGTCTAAGATATGAAGCAGCTGTTTCTCTAAAGGAATGAAATGGTGCATCCTCATTTTGGATTAGTCTACAGCTAAGGAATCACTGACCTGTGAGCAGTCTGAATCTGAATTCCAGCTAGAAGCAGAGTTTAGGGCACCTCTGCTCTTTGCTAGGGGCGTACAGGATTCACAGCATCGCATGCATCTGGCACTTGCAAGGAAAGCTTTCTTTTTACGCGTAGTAGAAAGGCAGCATGCAAGCTGATTTGTGACATTACTCTTCATATCTCAAAGCAAAGAGAAAGCCAAGAAATAAAGACCCCCCCCTCAAGTCTTCTGTTAATCTTGAAAGTTGATATTGTTACTGGCATGTTTCTTGCATGAAGGGAACAATATTCTATAAATTAAGGGAGCTACAGCACAATGGCATAGCTCCAAACTTTTTTAGCAGTTACTGGGTCACTGTCTGACTTACATTTCATATAGAGAAGAGCACCCCAGCATCTATATTATGGTGAAATTCAAGATTTGTTTCTTAATCAGGTTGGGGTTTTGTTTTGGTGTTGGGTTTTCCCCCTTAATTTGGTTGCACTTTTTCTGTTTGAAACTCCTTAAGAAAATGCCTCCATCTACCTTACACATACTGTGTATACATACATGTGCTATAGTCACAAGTAGGCACACACTAACAATAGAATCACACTATGAAAGAACTAAAAAATTACCATTCTGCCCCAAACCTCTCATTCAAGGCAACTGACATTTCCCCTTAAGCTGAAGGAAGTATCAGCTGAGCAAAGATTCCATGACAGATATCATTCAGGTGAACACTTTTTTTTTTGATTCAGCAGATAAGGCTGTGTTATTTAGAAAGCTTGTTTGTTTGTTAATAAATCTCTCTAAACAAAGTATTTTAAAAATGCTTTGAGAGTTTAGAAGTAAAATGTTATTAGGTAAATACCCAACACAATGAGGGCTTTATTGATTTTTCAGCAAAATGAAGCTACTGTACTTATTTTAAAGATCAATTTTATCACCTGAGCTCAGGCATGCTGGACTTCAAACAAAGAAAGAGAGGACAATCCTTCATAACCTCCTCCATGACCCTAAACAGCCAGAAAATCAAAAGGCCAACCCATTTTGTTATCTGAATTACATTTCTCCTTTCCCTCTGTGATCCTTCTTAATGTATAATTCTTTGCCAAAAAAAAGTAAGCTATCTGATTACAAATTGTGCTACTTTTATTGCCCAAGGCAGTTGTTAATTTTTGCCATAGGTCAGACAGGATAGAGCCCTAAAGAACCAAGAGCTTCTTAATTGCATGGCGTACCACTAGCTGTTGCCACATCTCAGAGGAGTTATTGCACCTTGCAGATAATGCCCTTTTCCCCTGCAAGCCATGAAATAGGTTCTCCCTACATCTATGTATTAATTAGATTTCAAGACTGTTTCAAAAATTATAGCTGAAGCTGCAGTTCAGATATTTCAGAAGTTATTAGAAAGATTGTCTGTGGTGGGTTTGTTGGGGTTTTTTTTGTTGTTGTTAATTGAAAAAGAGGAGTAACTAACCTTGAAAACTCTTTTCTTTTTTTCATTTTCTTTCTGTCTCTTTTTTTTTTTTTTTTAAGGATAAGCGGGGAAGAAGCCCAACCTGTAAACCTTGTCACATTAAAGGAATATATAAGTTTTGATAGAATTCCAGGTTAAGTTTGTCAATTCTGATGTTGTAAAAAGTGAATGAATTGGCACGACCTGTAGAAATCTTGGAAAACGTTTGAAATTTCTTCAGCTGGCTGTATATCAAGCATACAGTGAAAAAAGGAAATAGAAGGAAAGTAGAAAAGAAGGGCAAAAGGCGAAATGGTTTGTGTCCATTTAAGAAAAAATCAATAATAGCATAAAATTGATTTAGTGCTTGTCATAAAACATAAGTAAGTGCTGGAAAATAGAGAAAATTGAGTCTCAGTTTAATCTGCACAAAAGCCACACTGTACTGATGAAGTGATCTGAGGAGAGAGCTACATAAAACCTAAAGACAGATACTTAATTGTCATATTAAAGACTGTCTTTTCTGCCTGCTGGAGTCGAGGGGTAGGACCCATTAATCATGTGGATAAGGGGCATTGAAATCAAATCTCAATTAAAATCTGTTCAATAATGTCTCTAATATGTTTTTCAAGCATTAATTTTTTCCCATCGATTCTACACCCCATAAATCAGATATGTTGCAGTGCATGTAATAGTTTATGGAGGAGAGGATTATGGTTTTATGAAGTTAATGCAGCAGAACCATTTAATTTACGCAGGCTAAAGTTTTATGTCTTTTGATCATTTTTATTGTTTTCTGTGGCTAAAAATTCTTTAAGATATAAACCTAAAACATTTTTTCCCATTTTTCTAGATGTGTGTGTCTGTGTGTCTGCGTACAAACATTCACAAAATGTCAATGTGTACCTACGCCCTGGCTTAGATGGCCCTGTTTGCAAAGATGATTGCTGAAAAAGATACACTTTTTGGGGTTTTTTAAGACTGGTTTTGGAGGGTGAAGACAGCAGTCTTTCAGGAAAAAGGCAACCATCTTCTGTACTATTACAATATGTAATGTCTAGTGAAATGCAGACATTAGCATGGATATTGGCAACTGTACTTTGGGCTTTTCAGTCACTCGAAGATGCTTTCAAGCTGTGATCATGAGAAGTTTTGTATGAGATGTAAAATTAGTTTGTGACCAGTTTAGGATGGAAAAGGTCTTAGTCTTTTTACACTTAGAGAAGTGTTAATCCTTGCCAAATTCTCATTTCAGCAACTGAGTTCTTCGCCTGCACTTCCTGATAGGAAAATTGGCTATAGGCTTCTTCGTTTCTTGTTGTGAGGTCTTGTGTGGGTGTTGGCATACACTGTTTCAAAGCTGACAAGCTCTACCTAACAGTCAGCTGCATTTTGCTGGTTGGGTGAATATTGTTTCATGACCAAATCTACTCTTACTGAAACAAAAATCAACACTCATTTTTATTTCAGTGATGCATTATGTCGGCCATTGTTCATAAATACTTTTTGAAACTGCTGGACATGCAAGCAGTCCAATATATTTTTTGCTTAAAGAAATATGAGGTGCAACTTCTCATTATCTTTTTAAGTACTCTTGATGAGTAGCTTATTCCAGCTAAGTGAGGCTGGCTGAAAGGTGCTCAAGAGCTAAGACAGCTAGTTCCTGACATCTGGAGGCTGGTTTTGCTGAATGCCTGCCCAGAACTAGGGAAGGCTAGGGCCCTTGGTGAGGACATATAGGTGTAACTAGGGAGCATCCTTTGGCCTTACCAGGCCTTTGGTGGTCTTAGCAGGGTGACAGGGACAAGTACCTCACCAGCACTGTCCTAAATTCCTTTCCTCACACTAGCAGTTCCTCTGGCTGAGCAACTAGGTTCAAAACTGCTGATCAAACAAACATCAAACAAATGTTCATAATTTTATAAGATGTGGTCATATATTGTGCATTTATAACTTCTTCAGCTTTACCTTTTCCTTTTTAAGTACACCTTTGGTTGCAAACACTGGGCTAATGAAGTCTGTGCCATGTATTTAATTCCACTCATCTTCTGAACTGTCACACAGTGAGTGGCAAATAATCCTGTGAATTTCAGTGAGTTTTGGCTCAAGCCTGTGAGTTCAGAGTAGTTAAACTACCCGATGAAGACTTGGTGCAAGGTGCAGTTCACAGTAAGACCAAAGTGGCATTAAACTGTGCCTCCACCATTCTGAGTCAGGACCTCTGGATCACTTAGAGCAGGAGTCCTCAAACTTTTTAAACAGGGGGCCGGCGCGCGGATGAAGTGGCAGGCAGTCATCTGCGGCTGCTTGGTTTCCCCCCCCAACCCCCGGGGGGGGGGGGGGGGGGCGGTGCGGTTCTGTAAATACCGGGGGCCAGATTAGGGACCCTGGGGGGCTGTATCCAGCCCGCGGGCTGTAGTTTGAGGACCTCTGACATAAAGAGGCACCACTATTATCTATAAAGTTACCAGATGGCCCAAAATACGCACGGAATTGCATTCTAGTAACATTACTGTCTCCTGATGCCTCTTGCCATCCTAAGCCCTTCCTGCCCCAGGGACTGTGACGAGCCTCAAAGCCATATAAAACCTGTCTGCGTCTTATACCCATTCAGAATCTCTACCCATATAGAATAGTTAATAACTCAACAGTCAACTCATAGTTAATGACCCAGGAGCCATAGTGCAGGAAGTGTTAGGGGCTACGGGCAGTGCATTGATTAAAAATTAAAACAGGATTTCATTTTTATGAAAATTTGTTTCTTCTCTTTTGGTAGTGGGGTTAAACGAACAAAGGAAACACACTAATGCTGAAAGGCAAAGTAAAAAATGATGAGACAGAAAATTAAATTGTGAGTGTATTACTCTATTCTAATAATACATTTCTCTTATATAAATACTGGAAAAAAGTCACTCCTTAATTACACAGTAGTTAGGCACACTGTTTCACTGAAGAAGACTGTACATGAGAAAAGCATTGCTACTGTTAAATATATTTTTTATTATTTTTGCCAAATCACTATATTAAACAAGAGAAGGAGACAGGTTATAGTTTGCATTGTAGTTAGAAATTTCACCAGCATATCTGCATCAGAAAAGCGTATAAAAACAAGTTAATCAATGAACAGTTCTACTAGGGAAAATTCCTTTGGTTGCTACTACCTATGTCACCCCTTCAGGTTTTCATAGCGTAATTCCTACAGGTTAGCTTTACAGGCAAACACTTTTTGATTCAGACACAACTATAATTAAAAAATATTTGCACTTTACAGAGTATAAATTTTGGGGTTTTCTGCTTATCAGGTCAAAATGTTGAGTTTAAATTTTGCTTTGTACATCTAGTAAATAATGTATTTTAACATGGTACAAAATTAGCCTGTGGAACTCATTGCTACAAAATGACAACGAATTGGAAAGGCTAAAAAGAAGCCTATAGATTTATCTCAATCATAAAAAGCTTCCACAGTTGCATCAGATAGGATAAAACATTTTTAAAGGGGATATAAACTCTCATGCTTCAGGTCACAAACAACAGAGAAGATTTAGAAATACATCTACAGCCTATGAGCAGATTATTCTGCTAAGGTATGCTCTTTTCCTGAAGAGTCTGGTGCTGGCCGTGCTCAGGGTGCTCTGTCTCCTGTGCACTACACTCCTATGGCATATCTGTGTGGATGCTTGAAACGTGTACTCACCCTCACGGTTCAGGCAGTTTCCCAAGAGTTTTGCCTGCCAAAATTTTCTGACTAATCCTTCTAGTGGTTAATCCACTAGAAGACATCTCTTCCAAGCTGACACCCTGTATTACCAGCTTTTATTTGCTCCATGCAGCTTACTGGGAAAGCTACTTCTTGAGACTTGGGCTGGGCTGCTGAGCATGATGATAGTCTGCAGGCCACAGTTCTCCCGGGTGTAGAATGTCTCAGCCAGCTGCCTCGATGCTGTTTTCAACACTAGCAAAATGAAGAAGAAATAAGAAAATACTTTCCCTGTAATTCAAAGAACAGAAAAAAACCCCACACCTCTTAATGTTCAAAGATGGACTAAACAAAGCTAGATTATAATATATATTACTATTATATTATATCTTAATTCAATTCTAACAAATTCTGTTTCCTCCAGCTAAAAAGCTGTCAGGAATCCTACACAGCTGGGAAGATTAGCATTGGCTGGATCACAACTCAGGGTGCAGGATGTTCTCAGTTACTCTCTGAAATTTCATTCTGATCCATAACATTGCCCTGGCAATTTCCAGCAATTCTAGAGCTCAATTCTTAATTAAGATGTCAAACTTCAACACTTTTCCCAAAGGGTTAGTGACTGTCCCCTGCTAATTTTAGAAATATTGATATCCCTGGGGCATAGCTACATGAAACTGTCTCTTCCCAGACAGTAAAAAAAAAAAAAAAAAAAAAAAAGAGTAAAAAAAAAAATGGTAATGAATAGCGCACTACTTGGGTAAATGCATTGTTTATCTGTTCTTCCAACTGGCAGGTAGGGATCAAACCTCAGTATCTATCTCTTTATACATTAAAAATACAGTCCCTGAATCAACACCTAAAAAATACAGTCCCTGCAAACACCCAAATGGATTCTATACTAATATACTAAGGAGCACAATGGATGTAGACCATTTCTGATTGTTCACTGAAATTAAACTGTAATCACACAGTCTGGGGAAGTGGACTTGGGATAAGTGATTGCTAATCTGGTTTTAAAGGACACCATGACATTAGGATAGCTTTTTCTGTTATCACATTTCACAGTTCCAGAGACCACATTACGTATTATTCAATAGAAACATTAGTTTCTATGTCAATATAACAAATATAGTTCCTCTGTTTTGTGTTTCACTATTTCTTCTTATACTTTAGTCCTTTTGTCTTTCTTGCATCTGACATTTTCAGGGGGAAACAGAAGAATTGCTGAAAGATCAGCCGCATCTTGGGAGGGATGTGGAAGGGTGATGCTTAAGGTGTATGAGCCACTGGGATAAGGTATGTGGTTGGAAGAAGGTGGATGAGGCGAGAATGTGATGGACAAAGATGAGGAGAGAGCTACACCAAGAATACACTAATCAAGCTAGGAATTGAGGGGATAATAATCAATGAAAGCTTATGTCATACCAGTCTTGGCTTCTCTGTCCCAGTAGTGACCTCAGGACTTCTCAGCTGTGGTGGTTCATTTGGTTATTCCCTCTTCCCCAGGCAGCACCACAAACGTAGTAGGAGTGGCTGGATTAAAAGTCCTTGTGGTAATTAGAGGTGAAAGCATAATGGTCTGAAGGGCTTTTAGCAGCCACAAGCTTAAAGTTTTTTCTTGCTCTCCTGTCAGCCCAGCTCTTTCCCCCTTCTCTAAACTGGAATTTCTTCAGCACTGTGCCCAGCTGCCTACCTAGCAATTCTCTGATGACAAATCTCAGGATGTATCTTTGCTCCAATGTAAATCTCCAGCCCTTTTAAGTGAAAGATTAAGGAACTGCTGATCAGAAAGGCAGGACAGTGCTACAGGTGCTTTTCAACAACAGGTCACTTTCCTTGTTTTACTAAGGTCTGAGAAGGCTCAAAGACTTACCAAAGCATACCTAACAGTAACCTTGGCAATGCCAAGAATAGCAACCCTGTGCCCCAAATGGACATGTCAGTCACTGGCCACATCACTTTTTTATGCCAAAAAGCAGCTTATGTACCAAGTGGTAACTCTGCTTTTATTATACCCTAGTTTTTAGCTGCCCTTGTAATTTGTGCATCCCCTTTTCTTGATTCCCAACCAGGGAACTGTTTAAACTGACTAATACACAGAAAGAAGGAATAAGGGGAAGGGTCTTTAAAAACTCACATTATCTGTTGTTTTATTCCAAAGACAAAACATTTCCTTTTATAAAACATCATTATAAAACAGTGATAAGAGAATGAGCCATTTGATGGTGACAGAAAGAAGGGGGCTGTACTTCACCAGAGATGCCAGTTTCTTTCTATTCAAAATAAGGATTACAATCTTTAAATCTGTTTGAATTACAACAGTCCTAGAATCAGTAAGTGGAATGACAGTTTCTGTCCCTGAAAGGACTTTCAGCTTTCCAGTGTTGAAATTGAGATCTTCCATTTCCTTCAATGATCTGTACAGTTGGAATACTTAAACATGTCAGAATTAAGCACACTTTCTATCAGTGTGAGAGATATTCCCCACACACCCATACATGCAACACTGCTTGATGCTAGCTGTCAAAATGGAAGAGCCTTTTTAAGTACAGACACTCTAGATTGTCCTGTGAACCCAGGCAGAAAGATTCGCTAGTTTGGGTTTCTGAAACCAGCACCACTACACGCTGTGACAAAAATAAGAGAAAAGTGAGTATTGCTCCCCTTACTGCTTCCCTTCAACAAAATCTCACTGGCATTCACTGCAATAAAACCAATCACAATGGAATAATTTTATCTGTGTGTGACTCTCAAATATAGTTCCCCAAGCCACTGTTCCAAATTAACAGCAGTTAAGCACCCATTGATAGAGACTTAAAATAAATCGTTACCCAGTGGACTCCCCTGTAGTCACCACACATTACTCAGAAGGTGCAGAGAGTTCCATGGGAGCTGCAGCAGAGTTTATGTATGTAGTTGTGTTTAGGTTATGAAGAAATACCCATTTTGTAGGTAATGATCTCTTTTACAGTGGCTTCTCAATACCAGCAGATTGCAGTATCAAACGTAGGACTCCCTTTAACCTGACTCTTAAAAACTTTTGATGAATATATTGTTTAAGATTTTTTGCAATAAGTCACAGAAGCCTTAATTAAATGCAAACTGATTCCTTCAAATCTTTCCTGTGACAATGCAGGCATGAATGGAACATATTTGAGAGCTCACACAGCTCTAGTTTTCATGCAAAAGACTCAAGTCCCATGAGTGAGCCAATTACAAATTATAGTGTAGGTGAACTTGTTCTTTTCCATTCACTGGAGCTGATTCTATGTCATTAATGCTGTTATCTTAGAAAGGAAGAAAAGGCTTTTCATCTCTCATTAACATTACAGAGGAGAAATGAAATGAACTCTATGAGAGATGAGGGCTATGTATATGGAACTGGTTCTGCTGCCTACATTTTAATAAGTCCTTACAGAAATCCAGAGCCATGTCCACCACCAAAAGGCTTGCTAATCCTCTGTGGTGTCTTGCACTGACCTCATTGGCACGGACCTGGTGTTGGCTGAGGTTCCGCCACTGTTAGGCTTAAATCAGCTAGTGTGAAATTTTAGCTGAGTGTTAACTGTGCCAAAATCCATCTTTCGAGCTCTCAACCTTTCACCACCCAAATGCTGAACAGTGGCACCAGAACAGCAGAATGTGGCTTGTGTTATGAATCTATGAAGGCGGAGGCTTAGATCTATATAAAAGGGCCATAATTTACAGGAAACATAGTGTGAAAGTAATATTAATCTCTCATATCTATTTACAGTTGCACACAAATAGGAGAGTCACCTCATCTTGGCTGGATTATGTTCAGAGACAGAAAAATCATACTTTTTCTTGAAAACCGATGTGTTGTCAAACTTGGAAGCTGGCCATATCTGTCCTTGATACATTTACTGTAGAAAGCTATATAGTGGTATCTAAATCCAGCTGCCACTAACACATTTATCTGCCTACTCCTCTTTTGGCCTGGGCTAACGCAGGCACACATGTAAATAATCTTACGTATATGCCTCATGTGCCAGAGGCAGTAAAGCAAATACGATTCAAGACTGATGATGTAGTGATACTCAGAGTTACTCTTTGCCACATCCATTTGTCTGCTGTTTTATCTGGGGTTTTTTGTGGTTGTTTTATTTTAATTCCATGTGGCTGTTAATGCAGATCCTCGCGTAACAGGAGCAACCCTGAGGCTGTTCCAGACTATATTCAGATTGAAACTTTGATGAGTTCCAGCAGTCTGCAGTTGTGGTTCAGGGGAATGGGAAATATCTTTTTCTTCACTAGACACATCCCCTACATCAGCATGTTGTGACACAGGAGGCAAAAGACCGAAGAATTACTTATTATCAAGGACAGGAATAAAAACCTATATAGATTATATCATACATGTTTACCATTGGATTTTTAACTACAGCATTTTTTGCCTCTTAAAAAAAGCTCTACAAAGAAATTTTATAACTGCCTCCCTAAAAACCCATTTTTCATAGAGTGCCTTGGAAATAAATAGGTATTTCATGCATGATTCCATTCAGAGTTCATATCATAAATGCATAATAACACTTGTTAGGGTATTCTTACTGAAAACTGAGTTTCCTAATGATATCTGAGTTCATGATGTCTACAATAAAGCCTTCATAATTAATTAATGTAATTAATGTAAGTAAAATTATGTGATTTAATTATCTTTTTCCTCTTCTTTTTCTCCCAACAATTTTATTTTCTTTCTGAAAATGTTAAAAATTGCAAGCCCCCAGAAAAACAGAATGCCACCATGCAGTGGGACTGTTTCTGTCGGTAATGAGGTTTTAATTTTGTTTTGTAGTCTTGATAGTCTTTCTGAAGATACAGCACTCTCTTATAACTTTCTGTACTACCAGAAAATTTCTCCCACTTAAAGCAGTCACACAAACTGTCGATTTGGCCAAATTCAGAGCGGGGCAATTTCTAGAGTGGGACAAATGCAGGAAGAAAACGTATCAATTGGAAGAGAGAAGGCCAGAGCATCTTTTAAACAAAAAGAGAATCTTTTAAAAGAAAATAAAAATTAGTGTTTATAATGTAATGGGGAAACAGAGAGAGAAGTTTGCAGGGATACACCCACAGAATTCCTCCTACTTTGTGCCACAAGGAGTATTTGATCCAACACACAGATTGCCCAAGAATTGACAGATTCAGAAAGAGATTATAATTTTTGTCAAGTAAAACATAAAATTAACCCTGTTTTCTGGGAAAAAAAAAAACAAAACAAAACAAAAACAAAGTAAAAGTGAGGATCATGTCACAGTGGATTACAGGATGATTTCCAGAATTGCCACACTTATAGTCAGAAAAATTTGCTCTCTCATTTTGTGATCTTTAGTTTATTGGGGCTGATTCAGAAAGATGCTGAAGCACCTAAGTTCCTCTTGTATCTGGTCCCAAAGTGAATACTGGGCACCAGAATACCTTTGTGGATCTGACCTGTAGCCTACAGTCCTAAACTAGTGTGTCAACTCTCTGTTATGCAGGATACTGTAGAGATGGGGATGAGAACTGAGATATTCCAAATGATGAAAATTATATGATAGAAGGTACAAGTGGGTGTGCAGAACCTGCATTAATTGAGTCAGCTCAAGCATACTGGGGCTTCTTAGCTCCATCTTAATAACTATATAAAATGCAAAGCCTCTGGAGCATCTTGGTACTCATCATATGAATAGCATTCAGTGTGGCCAGCACATTGATAGCTGGTAGTTAACCAAACATATATGCATATATGTTTACATCTATATTAATTATAAACACATGCTGCTTTCGAAACTACATATTTGCATAGAAGTTCTGCCAGTATTGTGTAAAACATGAACAATGCATATTTTACAAGTTCTTTGAAGATGAAGGTCAATTATAAATTTACACTATTGTACTGTTACACTAAGTAATATTTTTCTTGTTTTGCCATTGTTGTTCTGTATCTGTGCAAGGCCATACTTTAGGTGAGAGCACCCAGTGACTGTGATGTGTCTTGGGTATTGTCTGTTGTTACTGAGCACTTGAGAGAAGGTGTCCTAAGGTCCAAAGCTGAAGATGCTGGGGTGCCATTATACATACATAAATATGACCATTGCTAACTGTCAAGTACAGGAGCTCACTAGGTTCTTTAGTTTCATATATGCCCACTGGGCAGTTGATGTTTGAGAAAAGGCAGTAGCTCTATTTCTTTCCGTCTTGTGTGGATGTCAGAGTTCAGCTGAATTCAGCAGACACAGAGCTAAGAAAATCTATATAAATCCTCACTGAGCTATTTGTCCCAAGAAGACACACTTTTTTTTTGTTTTATGCTACAGGTATACTTTATCAAGATAAACATATCTTGTAAATCTGGGAAAAAAAAAAGAAAACCAAAACCATTCTCCACAACACAGCCTGTGAAACAGTTATTTTCCAGAACTTCATCCTTTTATAATGGTTCTTTTTTTGCAGGACTCAGCTCTGCTAAGCTCTCTGCTACAGTATCTCGGCTTGTTCTATTTGACGGCTGTTCCCCTGTCATCACTCATTTTCAGTGGGCAAGGGGGAGCAATTGCTGGGCATCAAATCATCATCAAGTAAACCAGCCTTGACACTAGTTAAAAAGGGAGATGGATGGTCAGTTGGCTTCTACAGAAAATATTCTCCTAAGTATCCTAGCAAAGTCCCTTGATACCAGGCTAGTGCTTTTCTTTCTTTTCCTTTTTTTTTTTTTTTTTGGGGGGGGAGCGGAGCAATCACCCATATTTCTTCTGGGTCATCATTTGATGGCAGCTTTCCTCAGGGGAGGAGCACATAGGTTAGGTGAGTAGGCTCCGCATTCAACAATTAAGCAGCAGAAATACAAGCTGCGAAGGAAAGCGCTTCCTTGCACTTGCTTCCCTTGCCTGTAATGGGCAAGGAAAACCTCCCTACACTTGTGGAACTTCAGGAATGCCAAATACAAATACAAATACAAATACAAATACAAAGGTGTGCCGACCATTGCTTCTCTCTCTGTTACCTCCCCTTCCCATAACCAGCTTTAAGCGTATCTTCCAATTCAGAATACAATTTTCACATATATCCTGAAAATTAAAATTAAGGATAGAGACCATTTCCAGTTAAATAACATTAAAGTTCTGGGCCACTGTGGTTCTATACATGCTCTGGCAGCACTGGGCTCTGCTCCTCAGAGTAAGCTGAGAGTAAGGAAATCACCAAATTGCATACTTGCTACAACTTCTCAGTGATTCTGGCACTTACATGGAAAGTAACTCTGTGCCAGCCACCCCTTCACTAATTCCTGACCCTTTTGGATGCTGCAGGGTTTTCAGAAGGCCAAGCTGGCTATACCTCAAAGTGACTTGGATGATTAAAGCCTAAATTACCAGTAAAAAACCCCAAACAACTGTATTGGAGGAGTAAAACAGGTTTTTTCCTCCAAGTCTCCACGTATTAAAAAAAAAAATGCTTTCAGGGAAGAAGCTGCCAAAACTTCTGACATCTTAGAAATATGTTCAGGATGCTTCAGAAAAAACAAAGTGCCCTTTTACTGCTCAGATGACCAGTTATATGAAAACAGTTTGTACAGTTGGACCATAAAGAAGATGGTATTGGTCCCTAAAAGTATAAGAAAAATAACTTATTTTATCCTTAAAATTATAGGGAAAATTATTTGCTCATCTGTAGAGTGAATCAATCAATCATAAATAACAACTTTGATTAAAGTTTTGAAATGATCCAACTGTCAGGGCAATAGCAAGAGGTATGACTTAGTTATATGGCTTTTGGGCAGTTAGTTGGTACTGGACCACCCTGGGGCCACCTTGGGAGCCTTGCTGTGCTTGTGCAGATACGGGAGACATCATGTCTCTGACAGCAACTGAGGAGACAGCACAAATGTCTTCCTAAAGCACGAATCTTTTGTTAAAACTAAAATATACAGATGAACACTTTGGAGTAAAGGACTATAACTTTGAAGGCACTTTTACTCCTCTTGTTACCGTTGTGTCTGAAAGCCTGACACACAAAGAGGGAAGGAAAAAAAACCCACCCAAAAATCCCAAACCACAAACTCTAAACTTTGTCAGAATTTGGAAAAAATAGAACAAAAGCATTGTACATGCAGTGAATGTGTCTGAGTAGGATTTCTGATGCTATCACAATATTATTACTACAATACAGGAAAAGGAATTTTGATAATAATTTTACAAGAGTAGTACAGAAGTTCCCAAATGCCTAACCCTTCTCAGATTTATCTGTCTACTGAGCTCTCATTAAAGTCAATGGGAATTTGAAGACTCTCTAATGGAGGAAAAGCCAGTACAAAGCATAAATGTTCAGACGGTGCCTCCAGGTCCTTACTCCAGCAAAATTGTTATGCAAATCAGTGGAAATTTTGTCTCGGGGGTGGGAGGGGGGGGGGGGAGAATCAGGAACGAGCCTCATTTTGTTCGTAGAGACTGAAATATTTAAAATGCTGAACCAGCAATAATTGTTAGTATGCTCTTACTGTAATTGTTTTAAAAAAACCCAACAAATTTGTAGGGGTCAATCCTGCAAAACTCATATCTCTGGGGGATTTTGTAAGCTAAAGCAAGCTCTTAATGCTCAGCAGTGAGGAAGAGAGCTCAGCACTCTGCGCCCTGTGCCTCCCAAGCACAGCGTGGTCCCAGCTGAGGCAGGATGCAGAGTGGAGACCAGCCAGTGACAGCTTGATGGAGGAAGAGGAATAATGTAGTTGAGTGCCTTCTGATTTTAATTCACATGATGCTCTTTATTACCCTTAGGGATAAGAGGTACTATTTTAAATTCCTTTTAGCGCTATTTATTTAAAACATATTTTACTGGCATATGACCTGCATTTAAACAAGTCATATAATGTAGTGTCCCAGGAGAGTCCTAGAGTTATGTATTCATGGAAAATAAAAATATAGAAGAATATTAATAATTAAGCAGCATTTAGGCTTGCAAATATTTCTTAGCATGTAAAAGGCAATTATTTTAATTCCTATTAAGGAATTAACGTATCGTATGTAAGCAACATAAACAATTATTTTATGATTAAGCTGTTATATTATTGACTAGAATTGTGTCTCTGTTCATTGTTGTACAGGATGGGATTTTCTGAAGTTGCCAACTTACAGTCCATGTATTCACTAGAGATGTGAATGCCTGCATAGTAAAAATAATTACATTAGTCTTTGAAAGTGCTTTTTTCATGTTGCTAGAGTCAGAGTTTACAAGCAGAAGTAGGCTGTTTCTTACTTCTTGATTCATTTCCATGATGACTGTGCAGTTATCTATACTACACTTTCAAAGGTCTTGCTCTTTTCATTCACTTTGAAGGAAGTAATATGAACAAAGATTACTCTTAATGGTTTGGGAGGGGAGGGTGTTTCTGGTTATGTTTTGTTTTTTTTTTTTTCTCTTTTTTTGGGGGGGTGGGTTGTTTTGTGGTTGGTTGGTTTTGGTTTTGTTGGTTTTTTTTCATGGGGGAAGTGAAGTACAAAACCAAATTCAGATATTCTGAGATTTTGTGAAGTCTTCACACTGAATCAAGGAACTTACATGATGTCTATCAAAACCAGATATACTATCACAGGGTAGAATTGGTCCTGGTTAAAACTAAAAATCATGTTTATATTTTCCATTTTTGATGTTTTAAGATTTTTAACTAAACTTTATGTTATTACTGAAAAAAGTATCTTTTTGTTGATTGTGACAAGGCTGCAAATCTTCAGAGATATGAGCCATCAAGCAATATTGCAAAACACAGCGTAATGGACAGCTGTGAATGAGAGTAATGTCATCTTCGTTAGCTCATATCTTCCATATACCTGCAGATTACCTGGTGGGGCATTTTAAATTCTGTATCAATGCCTACCTGCCTGACCTATTTGAGGGTGTTTCAAACTCATCAATTTATCTAAGCCTAAAATGTCTGTGTAATTGCTCCTTTCTGTGTGTGTGATTCCATGTCATCATTTTCAGGCAGCCTGGCTGGCTGGAGGAACGGCTGGTCTTTACTGCAGATTCCCGTCCACCACTGTGCTCCACTCCTCAAACACAGGCACACTCCCAGCAGTGCCAGTTTAGGTAGCCATACTCTAAACCTGCCCTTTGAAATTGCCTGGTTTTTAAAAGCCCTCTAAAAATGTTTGGTTTTTTTTTAAACCAAATTGTTGTGTAGGTCTGAATTAGAGCATGAGCAGGCAAATGGATGAATCAGTACAGTTCAGGGCCGAGTAGCCATGAGTGGAAAGCAAAGCTGAGCAACAGGAGGGCCAGTGACAGAGGGAATTAGGTCTTCAGCTGATGGATTACTGGAATCAAATCATATCCTTGGTGGAAGCTGACTCAATGTCAAAACATCCTTCATCACTCAGTCTGGAGTGGTCACAAGCTCTTCGTTTTAGTTCTGCTTACCAGAAGAACTGTCCGTGCCCATGGTAGCAAAGCCGGGGTAGTTCTTGATGGGAGCAGTCATGTTTTTGTTCTGTGTTAACACACAGAGTAACACCAACAGATCCTGTGCGCTGAGTGACAGATGCTACAAGAAGAGACATACGCATTACAGTAGCGTGGTCTTGGAATTTGTGTGGCCTCCAGACGTTTCAGTCAAACTCAGGACTCAATAGTAGTTAATAATTGATATATATGAGAAAAGCAATAAAGTTCAAGAGATTTTAATAAAATATTTCTTTCTATTTTCATTACCATAAAAGATAAATGCAAATTTGATGATTGCTAAAGATTGTTTAACCTAATCAATGCTAATTAATTTAAATATTTTAAAACATTGATGCAAGAGATATATAAGCTTTATTTGTCAGCTGTTTATCTCATGGTTTTGGAGACTGAAATGACATGCAAACAAATTATATTTGCTTTACTGAATTAATGGGAATAATGATGTAATACTCCTAAAACTGTCATTTCCATTCAATTTTGTTCAGTAAGACTCCTGATATATCCTCCTTTCAGTACCAGTGTTCCATTTTACTTCTATAAAAACAGATTTTAAAAAAGAAGCTCAAAGCAGCCAAGAAGAGGTATTTTCATAGCACAGTATTAAATTATTGTTGAAGAGAAATGAATACCACAGATGGAACACAGAGATTCTCCATAGTTTTATAGAGAAACGTCTGAAATGGGAAACAAGGGACATGAAGCACTAAATGATGGAAAACTGACATCTTTGTTAAACACTGAGTTGTATGTACTTCTGGGATTTACATTCTCTGGTTTGGCCTTTATCCCTCTTTCTGACAAGTAGCTTTAACAAGATTTTGTCCTACTGTCATCTAAAAATCTGTCTTAGTATTCTCTTTGGGCTTGATTCTCTTCTTACCTGCCTCAGTGTAAATCAGAGGTCAAGAAAACCAGTAGAGTTAAAATACTTGGAGATCAGAATAAGATCTTTTCTGTGAAGTTTAATATTTTGGTGCTTGTATTCCAAATTGAGTATTTACAGTCTTGTATAGCAATTTCTACGCACTAGGTTAAATTATTTTATCTTGATTGGCTTTTTACCCGTTAAAACCCTTCAGACATCTAAGTGACTTCAGATTTGTGCTGAAGTTTAATATCAAGAACTGCGTGCTTTCAGTGTGTTTTGTTTGCTGTATTCTTGTATTGCTACCAAGACAGTTTTCCTCAGGGAGTACTTAACTTCCAAGCATTTTTTAACATGGGACACTTATTATTGAATTGTTACTATAACTTGTCAAATCCCTGTCTATAGGCACTGAGGCCAGTGAGATTGTATTTATATTATGGGACAGAGGAGCATCTTGTCATCCTTGTGTCTATGCTCTGCCCATGTTCTGACCACGTATTCTGATAAACCTCAACCCTGTTTTTGTTTTCCATGAGAAAGAAAATGTGGAACGTGTAATCCAATGTTATTTTACATTATAATGGAATTAAGTGCAAAATTTTTCGTATCTCTGCTATGATGGTCAAGTGGATTAGAGAGAAGTGAGGGTACCTCTATTCTGCAGACACAATAGGATTGTAGTTTGAAGTGTCAAGGAGAGCAAGATGGCAGAATTGATACTTTCCACTAATAGTAAATTGCTGTGGATGGTGGATTTAGGAAGATTCATTTCCACATATAAAGGACTGGTCACCAAGGCCAGCTGGGCATGAAAGCAAGTAGCCATGCACCAGAATGCTTAAGCAGATTACTGCCTCAGAGTTGCTTGGATATGCAGAGGAATTGCTGTAATGGCTATTCGGTTCCTGATGCCTGTACCTACGCTTAAAAAATACTTGATGTGGGTCTGAGTTGCAGTCATATTTGTGCTGGAACAAAAGACATACACTGGGAGGTATAGCTCCTTCCCAGAGCTCATCGTGGGATGTCAGAGTTCTGTGTCTTCGATCTGAGTTTGAAGATTCAGGCTTGCCCTAAAGGATTACAACGTTTGCTAAATTGTCATTTTCCTTCAACAGGAGCAGAACAGTGTATTTACATTCGCATTCAATTTTAAGCCAATGCAGCTGAGTTCACTGATAGGTTTGACTGACAGTTGGCAACTTGTGCTTAGTATTCAATTTTGAAACATCTTACATCCTTCATTTAATAAAATCATTTGAATTTCAGATTGTATGAAATACCTCATTCAGGCTACAAGGTAATACATCTTGCTTAACATGTTTTCTATACGAATGCCTTATTTGGCTATTATTTTTTACAAATATTTAATCATATTCCTACTGGGATTCTGCTTCTGTGCCTTTCCCTTCTTTAAAAAGAAGAAGAGAAAAATGGAGGAATGGTATAAAATTTGTAAGGAAGCTTTAGCTCTGACTGGCATTTTACACGTCCTAGACAGCAAGAGTTTACACCCCAGCGTAGCAGGTTAAGTCACCCTGTCTCAGCCTAGGAAAACGAGTAGCCTAACCAAAGCAATAGGTTTAGATAAAACAAGCAAAGTTTGTCACAGGGAGTGAAAATTGAAATTTATATGAATCAACAGTCAATTTGAAAAAAGTAGACAACCCTGGCCGGTACCGCTGCAGCAGTTCTGTTCAAGTCCACCCGTGACAGCTCTGAATGACTGCTGCCCTAGTAGCTAAAGCAGATGGCCCAGGGTTTTGCTGTGGAGGCACAGAAGTCCAGCTATGGGGAAGGTCGACCTGTTGTCAAAACTCAGCAACGTTCTGGAGTTTGAGGTCGTTCTTGTTCTTTTATTGCACGGGGAAACCTCATCAGATGAAAGCTGCTGGATCGTTAGGGTGAAACTGTTTACTGGTTACTCACTACGTTAGCTGTTAACTCCCCCTGCTAAAAGCAGCACTTGCTGCTTTTCATTCATATTTGTCAGGTTGGCTGTTCCCAGGGGTGAAAGTCCTGCTATTTGTTCCCACTAGCTGTTCTTGTCATCAGCTGCTTCTATTAGGTTTTCGTATCAGCTGTTCTCAATAGCAGTTCTCTGTTAGCTGCTTCCATTAACTTGTTCCCCACTAATCACTTCCATTAGTTGTGCCTTCTGACCCACTCTATCAGCCAGGCTGCTGCCCTGCCCTGCCGAAGCCTGAGCTGCTTACCAATGCTTTTTAGAAAAGTTTCAAAGGTAAACATGGTCTTTGCAGAAAAAAACCCCAACAACAACAAAAAAAAAGAGAACAGGCTTCTGAACTCCCCCTCTGTCTTCATCATCTTTGTAAAAGAATTTGCAACATCCTCTTTGATCACAATTTTTATGCAAATACAATAGTTGGTTAGAGTAAGGTTTCGTCTCTAGGTATGTCAGGCTTAGCTCTGTTGTCAACATGTCCTCCAACTTTCATTTTGTCCACTTTAAAACTTACCTGTTCTTAATAGAAACATTCCAATATACTACAAAACATTTATTGACACATACCGGTTGAGACTTATGATACAGAGGGAGATTACATTTAGTGGGTTGGGTGATCTAATCAATAACCCTTGTCCTTTAATAATCTAATACTCATTGG